>NW_027744038.1:0-4590 GCF_054177405.1 Leptonychotes weddellii | reverse complement strand
GTCACTTGGGAGAGGACAGAACTTCCTTGGCCCCAAATCAACAAGAAGGCCCCCTTGGCAAGGGGAGGGGTCCGTCCTGGCTTGCTCCCGCCCCTGGGGGCCCTCTCGAGCACAGTCCCCCCACCCCCAACCCTCCACCGGGTACCCTGCCCAGGGGTGCCCCGAGCCAGGGCCTCCCTGTGTTGATAAATTGAGCTTCTTTTCTCCACGGTTCAGGGCGTCGGGGGTGGGGACGGGCCGTCCTGCATACCCCCCCCTTAATGCCTTTTTACCCCCAGCGCCCGTCTGTGGAGCCTGCGGTTGGTCGGCAGCCTTGTCATTTAGCTGTTCCGAGCCAGCGATCGGGAGGCAGCAGAAACTGGCATTTGCTGAGCGTAAAAATTCAATTAATTCCAGAAGACAGATTAAATATAAGTGAGTTTTAATAATTTGCTGTAAAGTCAGAGGATTACTGGGGGCACAAGGAGGGAAGCCACACATGCACGCGTGAGCAGGTTGGCACGGCCGCAGGGATGCCAGCCGGGATGCTTCCTGGCGCCCCTCGTTCCTCCCGGCGGGGCGTGCACCCCACCGCCCAGCGAGGCCACCTGCCGCAGGGGGGTGTCCTGGGGGTCTCCGGGTGGAATTCTAGAAGCCCGCGGCGAGTGAGGCCGGCCCAGCCTTCCTTCCACCCTCCCCACGCGCCCCTCCGCCGGGGAGACAGGCGGCAGGATCCCGAGGGACCGCGTGTGCCCCGCACTTTACAGTTCTGCTGGCGGCTCCTTTGCCCCCCGGGTCTCGCCTTTCTCTGCCTGCCTCTGGGGTCCCCCAGAGTCGACAGCTTCCGGTCCTGGGCCCGGGGCTGGTTTTGTTGTCCTAACTTTTGAGGAGGTAAAGTGAGATGGAGAAAAGGCCTGTGGACCCCTCCGATGGCAAGGCTCTTGGTTGCCTGGGGTCCCGCCCTCCCTGACACACACACGACCCACACGTTCGCACACCCGCCCACACTCGCATGCCGTCGTGCGGGTGCACGTGCAGACACACACGTGTGCGCACCCACGGCCCTACCCCAGAGAGCCCGCAAGCTCGTCACCTTCCCGAGTTCCCTCTGATCCTGATGCATCTGGGAGACAGCCTGCCCTCCACGCCTGTCTTTTGTCTTCTCCCACTGCCAAAACACACACAAAAAAAAACAAAAAAGGAGGCCTCGCCCTCTCCTTGTTGTGCCACCAAAAATGAGGCCTGACCCAGAAAAGGCACTTGGTGGAGGGGGCTGTCTGGAGCCTGCCTCTCCGGCCGCCCCTGCCGCAGGGGAGGGAGCCAGAGAAAGGAGGCAGGCAGCTTTTATGTAAAGACAGTGATGGTCCAGTGAGTACAAAATGCTATTTCAAAGCCAGCGTTCATCACTACCACTTCCCACTGTGATCTCCATAGATTTCTTTGTCTCCTTCAATTGGCCCTAATTATGGAACTGGAGGCTGCCTGATCAGTTTCATTCTTGTCATGAAATCCTGAGGGCACGCATGGGGACAGGGACACAGGCTCACCAGCTGCACAGCCCCAAACACTGGCCTTGGGTCTTTGTGTGCGTGCCTGCGTGCGCGCGCGTCTCCGTGTGTGCGCGCGCGCCTGTGTGCGCGTGTGCGTGTGCGTGCACGCGCGCACCCGAGCCCGTGCTTGGAGACCTGCGCTCGCCCCGTCTGCTCGCTCCCCAAGATGCCGGGGCCGGAGGTGGGGGTGGGGGGTGCCTCTCTCTTTCTGGGCAGGAGGGAGTTCCCAGCGGACCTCCCAGCTGAGAACTGGCTAGCCGGGATGTGCATATGGTAAGCAGGCTGGGATGCTGGCTGCCACCGAGATGAACACCTGCAAACACGGAAGCCACAGCCAAGCGTGGCTTACCCTGCCTTCCCTCCACGCTCCTTCTAATGCCCTAATTATGCCGTGTTTGTTTCAGTAATTTACACTCTCCGGGTACTGATCCATCAATAATGAATGTATTACCTGTCTCCGGGTAAGGTTTGGGGGATCCGGGATGCTGCCCTGAAACCGTCTGCAGAGCAGCAGGTCGGGGAGGCAAGAGCGCCCCCCCCCCCGCCGTGCCGCCCCCTCCCGCATACTTCCTCTCCCCCCGCCCCGACTCAGATGGCAGCGTGTTTGGCAAAAGCCATCTGAGGCTGGTACTTGGTACCGCTTTTCCGTTCCCCCTCCGTTTTATGCCTTTTTAATATTTAAAGCCATCATTGAGCTGAGCGATAAAATTCTTTCAAATCAAATTTTATCCTCCAATCTCGGGCTCTGCTTCCCTCTGGCCGGGAAAGTTGGTGGGGGCAGCGCTGGCTGAGCAGGGGCTATGGGGGCTGGTTCCGTTTGAGCAGAGCGCGTGTGCCAAGGCGGAGGCTGCCCGAGGCCACCCCCACCCCCGCTGCCCATCCAGCATCCCTCCCAAACCCCTGTGGAATAAGCAGTGGGGGTCCACACGATCTGGACTGTGACCAGTGACGGGCCCACCCAGGATGGACCCCGGGAGCTCTTCCAGGGCCAGATCCTGTGGTGTGGGGCTGGATGCCCCCCTCCTCCCTTTTGCTGATGGGAAAGGATTGCTGCCAGGGCGTTTTTTAAAAGGTGGAAAAAAAAAAACCCACCAAAAGGCATGATGAACTGTGAGCAGTTTGCAAGGAGAGGGGAGATAGGGGGCAGCCACAGGCCTCCACCTGCTGTTGTCTCAGGAGCTGGCTGGGAGGATGGGGTGAGGAAATGTGCTTGGCCTCCAGGCACCAGCCTCCGCAGCTCTGCCTGCCAAGCCAGCGAAGCTCTGGCCTCCTGGAGCCCAGAGGTCTCTACCTGCCCGTCCCCATGGGCTGCAGAGACCAGGGCTTGTCTGGGATGCTGCATGCTCTGGCCTGCGGCTCTGCCTGGGCTTGCTTTCTCCTCTCGCCCTTTTTGGTGGCCGCCCTGCATGGCCTCGGGGACGCCAGCGACAGCAGGCTTCTCCAGTGTTGCTAGGAGTGTCTCTGACCTCTTGCTTTGGCACGTTATTGTTTGGGGCTGTCTTTCTGCCCAGCTGTACCTCCATTTGGACTGGGATGCGAGGAGAGTTTCCTGCTACGTCCCAGCCCGAGTCTGGAACCCTCCCCTGTGATTGCAGCCCAGCACCGGGACATGAGACCCCGTCCTGGTCTTGGGCAAGTCACCTTCCTTCTCTGTGCCTCAGTTAACTCCCTTTAAGGCCGGTGGTGATGACACTAACTAAGGGTCCTTCGTAAGTCATCTCAGGCGAGGCACTGAGTCGGGTCCCCTCACCCTCCAGTCTCTACCTCTTCTGGCCCAGGGGTGTGACGTGGTGCCTCAGTGAGGAGCGTGGACTTAGAGCTGGCCTGCCTGCGTTCACTTCCTGGCCCTGCTACTCACCAGCTGTGTGACCTTGGACAAAGTACTTAGCCTCTCTGTGCCTCAGTTCCCTCGCTTGTAAAATGGGGGTCATAGAAGAATCTACCTCATGGTGAGAGGTGGGGCTTTGCAAGGATTAAATGTTAAGTACCCAGAACAGCAGATAGCCATCATTATAGTGATAAACTTTCCATCCATTACCTAGGAGGTAAGACAGTAATGATCGTCATCCGAGGCTTACCAAGGTAGTGACTGGTTTCGTATCAGACGTCCAGGAAAGGGCTGATGAGCTCTGAGTGTCCCGGGGCTGCTGTGGCCGAGTACCCCAGCCGCGTGGCTGAAACAGCATGCGCGTAGCCTCACCCGGCTCTGGAGGCCTGGAGTCCGAAATCAAGGTGGCTCTCAGCAGCGCTGGTCCTTCAGAGGCCAGAGGCAGGATCTGTCCAGGATCCTGCCCCCAGCCCGTAGATGGCCACCTTTTCCTTGTCTCCTCACATCGTCTGCCCCATGTGTGTCTATCTCAGGATCCAAATTTGAAAATGACACCAACCATATTGGATTAGGGTCCCACCCTGCCGCAGTGTGACCTCATCTGAACTAATTAAATTATATCTGCAATGACCCTATTTCCACATGAGGTCACATTCTGAGGTCCTGGGATTAGGGCTTCAACCTGTGACTTTGGGGGGGACACAGTTCAGCCCATAGCTCAGCATGGCCTCGGACCCAGGGGTCCTTCCTACGCTAATGCGTGAACGTGCCCTCCCCTGGGGGTTCCAGCCAAGGACAGTGCCCTGAGTGCTGGGAGGGGAGAGACCTCGCCTCTCCTGCTCCCTCCTGCCTTCTCCTTTCTCAGAGCCCACCTCCATGCGGTCCCTCCACCAGCCAGCCCAGGGTACGTGCTCTGGCAGGGCCCCCCCTCTGATGGAGCCTTCCCTCTGGGAGCCTGGCCACACCGCCGGGCCCACTGCCGGGCTGCGTGGCCAGGAGCCACAATGGCGCCTTGAAGGTGTCCCAGCCCACGTCACGCCTCCTGCCCCCGGAGGGGTGGGGGCGAGCGCTGTGCAGAACTCAATACTGGCTGACTTTTTAATTTTAAATAATACCAGCAAGTAACGAGGGAGAAATACGTGCCCACAGTTGCCAGGGGTCTTGATGTAGATGGTTTTTATTGAGCTACCTCAGTTCAGAGTGTGGGCTGGTTGCTATCTTTCTTTCTCACTG
>NW_027744037.1:0-306 GCF_054177405.1 Leptonychotes weddellii | reverse complement strand
GTTTAAGCACCCAGCCTGAGCAACTCCTGCGGCTCCCCTGGGATTTAGAGCTCACTCAGAGCCCTGTATGTCAGAAGCCTGGAATCAAACATTATAGTGTATAAAAGTGTCTACCCACACAGACCTTTATTTATCCCTCACATTGTTTTAATACTAGTTGAGTACATGGGTGCCAGAAACTTTATTTTTTATTTTTTATTTTTTTCGGCTTTGTCTTGTTATCTTTTTCTTTTTTTTTTTAATTTTTTTGTTATGTTAATCCCCATACATTACATCATTATTTTTAGATGTAGTGTTCCATGATTC
>NW_027744036.1:0-306 GCF_054177405.1 Leptonychotes weddellii | reverse complement strand
TTTCCCCATGGTACGGAATGCTTCAAAGATATTTACTAGAAATTCATATCTTTATCAATCCTCTCCTTGTTGCCAGATTTATTCTGAGCCCACCAAAAAAAATCTACAGCAAATAATGTTTTATGAATCTATATTTGAATACCAGCATAATTCTGTTGGGGATGAGCAACAATTCTGTTTGTTATTTCTTTCCAACTTCGTGATTCAGAGATATCGCCAGAAAATACGAGCCTACCTGATGTGTACAAAGTTTTCAAAAATACATATGAAATTTGAAAGTTAGCATTTACAAACCCCCAAAATGAG
>NW_027744035.1:0-306 GCF_054177405.1 Leptonychotes weddellii | reverse complement strand
TCCTCATTGTACAGAGGAAGAAAGTAGGGGCACAGAGAGGGGAAGTAACTTGCCCAAGAATGCACAGTGAAGTGGTAGAGAGAAGTTTTGGGGTCTGTGCAATCCCTCCAAAAAAACAGTAGGGCTGAACTAATCACTGCCTTTCACTAGCACTCCCCATGTGCACTGTTCTAGACCCTCCACATAACCCTGTGTATTCTCATCATCCCCATTTTACAGGGAGGAAACGGAGGCTCAGAGAAGGGAAGGGACTGCCTGAGCACAGTCGGCATTAAGTCAGGGAGCCTGGATTAGAAGCCAGGTCTA
>NW_027744034.1:0-306 GCF_054177405.1 Leptonychotes weddellii | reverse complement strand
GCCCCACACCAGACTTCGTACCTGTGAGGCCTCCGGCCCTAGCAGGGGCACGCCCACCACTGGCAACTCCTGGGGGCGGGGGGCTCCAGGCTTGCAGGGAAGGGTCCCAACGGGATGGCTGCGTTGCAGATGTTTTGGAGGGATAGTTGGGAGGCCAGGGACGGGGGTGGTCGGAGACATCCAGGGGGACGACGATGGGGGATGACGCTGGGGCCCAGCTCCCAGGGGCAGAAGAGCTGGAGCTAACCGCCCCCCCCCGCCCCGCCTCTTGGCTGTCACCGGACAAGGGTCTCCACTGCTGTCCTG
>NW_027744033.1:0-306 GCF_054177405.1 Leptonychotes weddellii | reverse complement strand
GCTGAGGGCTTAAATCTTGATAGGATTCGAGCAGACACACGCGGCACCTTCCCCAGGACGCTTCTCCGGAGAATGCCCGTGAACTCGCGTGCCCTGCCCCTGAGAAGGCGCAGGGGTGGGGGGAACAGTGCTAGACCAGCAGTCTGTGCAGACTGATGGGGCCCCGGGGCCAGGGGCAGAGGGGACAGCCACTCCCAGGACTCAGCAGGAAGACGAATCTCTCACCTCCCTCCTGGTTTTCGGAAAGAATAGGAAGCAGGAGAGGTGGTGCGGACCAACTACTACCTGAGCATTTGCTACATGCTC
>NW_027744032.1:0-306 GCF_054177405.1 Leptonychotes weddellii | reverse complement strand
ATGTACAATTTCCTCTAGAATATGTTTATACACGAAAATCCATCAAGTCTTTTTTCTCTTACATAAATTTATTAGTAATTATCTTTAGAAAAAGAGTTTCTGCTGTCTCATAATTTGCCTGATATAGTCAAGGTTATGCTTGATTTTAATAATGAATATCTGAACACTGCCGGAATCCACACTTTGGTTAAAAGACATCGAGGGATCTGGCATTCTTTGAATTAGCATATTTGCTAAGTTCATTTCCATTTTTTATTAACAGCATTTATATGGCCCATCTTAAGACCTAGGTTTTTTTTTTTAATT
>NW_027744031.1:0-306 GCF_054177405.1 Leptonychotes weddellii | reverse complement strand
TGTGTCAAGGGCAGAGTCCTACCCCTGCCGTGTAGGCCCTTTCATTTTTTTCCCCTCTAAACTCAGCCAGCAGTGCACATTTAGACTTTTGGTATTATTAGTTTAGTTTTCTAGCTCCCTAAATACAAAAAGTAATGCCATCAGGTTGTGCTAAGTGGATCGGCATTGATGGACATGGGATTTATCTTCATTCTCTTCTATTAATTTAACCTCAATTGGGGTGTTGTTGAGGCTCAAGCTTTCTTTTGACTTCATTTCAAATATTTTTTTTCTTTTTTTAAAGGGGGGAGGGGCAGAAGGAGAGGG
>NW_027744030.1:0-306 GCF_054177405.1 Leptonychotes weddellii | reverse complement strand
CCCCGTGAGCATGTCTGGGCCCTGGCAGAGGGCAGCTCTCCCCGTCCTCTGCTGGCCTCAGTCTCCCCCTCCATCAGATGGGAGGCCCCAGGCTGGGAGTCAGGACGTGCAGGCGCTGCTCCAGCTCACTCTGGGAGGTTAACCATTTTGAGCCTCAGTTTCTCTACCGGTGAAATGGGATGATGATCCTGGTTGTCAGTCTCACAGAATCCCTGAGTGGCTCAGCTGAATACCACGTGTCCCCATGTTTTGTAAGTGCTACAGGGACAATAGGCCACTCACTAGGGTCTCAGGGATCAGTTGATT
>NW_027744029.1:0-306 GCF_054177405.1 Leptonychotes weddellii | reverse complement strand
GCCCCTCCACCCACTCGAGCTTTCTCTTTCTCAAATAAATAAATAAATCTTATACAAAAAGAATAAAGAAGGATGCAGTTTCGGAGTTAGTTATCTAGTTAAAATGTATCTGACATGATGAGATACCACCACCTCACACCTGTCAGAATAGCTAAAATTAATAACACAAGAAGCAACAGGTTTTGGTGAGGATGCAGAGAAAGGGAACCCTCTTACACTTTTGGTGGGAATGTAAACTGGTACAGCCACTCTGGAAAAGAGTACGGAGTTTCCTCAAAAAGTTAAAAATAAAACTACCCCATGATC
>NW_027744028.1:0-306 GCF_054177405.1 Leptonychotes weddellii | reverse complement strand
TGAAAGTTCACTATACCTATTTGTGTACTAAAGAGTGCCAGAGGGCGCCTGGGTGGCTCAGTTGGTTAAGCGACTGCCTTCGGCTCAGGTCATGATCCTGGAGTCCTGGGATCGAGTCCCGCATCGGGCTCCCTGCTCGGCGGGGAGTCTGCTTCTCCCTCTGACCCTCCCCACTCTCATGTGCTCTCTCTCTCTCTCTAATTCTCTCTCTCAAATAAATAAATAAATAATCTTTAAAAAAAAAAAAAAAGAGTGCCAGAACTTCAGACTGCACCAAAAATTTGATACCTATATAGTCATTCATTC
>NW_027744027.1:0-4590 GCF_054177405.1 Leptonychotes weddellii | reverse complement strand
GGGGTGTGGTTTAGGACTTAAGGTTTAATGGTCCTTTATTTTTTAATTTTTTTAAAGATTTTATTTATTTATTTATTTGAGAGAAAGAGACAGAGATAGTGAGAGAGAGCATGAGCAGGGAGGAGAGGGAGAAGCAGGCTCCCTGCTGAGCAAGGAGCCCTAAGCAGGCCTGGTCCCAGGATCCTGGAATCGTGACCTGAGCCTAAGGCAGACACTTAACCAACTGAGCCACTCAGGCGCCCTAAAAGGGCCTTTTTGGTTTTAAAATATATTAAGTAATAATGAATATGTTATCATGCAAATAACTGTGAAAAATGTTTGAAATTAAGATCATTTATTTTTCAATGCACTCAAAAGTATTTTAACCAATGTATATATACTTCTCTAACAGGGAAGGAATGTACACATTATATATATAATATTGTATGTTACATAAAATATTGTATATTACATCTGATTACAACATATTCCATGCGGCTAAATTATTTTTTTGCTTTGTTTTGCTTTTTGCTGCTAAATTATTCATGAAAACTTGTCCTACCATAACTTTTATGGATGAACAAATCATATAAAATGTTTTAAGTGAATTACTAATGAAATAAATGTCTACGGCATAATATTGCTGCATACTTACTTTTCATCTTTTTAAAAATTTTTATTGTTACGTTAATCCCCATACATTACATCATTAGTTTTTGATGTAGTGTTCCATGACTCATTGTTTGTGTTAAAGAGGGCACGTTCTGCATGGAGCACTGGGTGTTATATTTTTCATCTTTTAACATCATCAGTAAATAGTGGATTAATTTTGTGAGGGATGGCTTAGATATAATATGGCAGTATTATGCTGTTGTCTCCTTGTATTTGTACAAGCTTCTTATGGAAGTGCAACATATGTGTAGAAAGGAGAGTTGACTGAGTTCATCTTAAGTATACCATGGATGAAATTTGATACATGTTTGAACCTATGTGGCTACCACTCAGCTAAAAATATGGACTTTTTCCAAAAGATTTCCTATAACGTTTCATAGTCCATCACCCCCCACATGCAACATATAGTTTAATAACTCTCTCTAAAGCTTATGTTTTGCCTGATCTTTTGCCTTGACTTCACATAAATAATAGAGCATGTTATCTTTCATGTATTCAAAATGGAACCTATCACACTCCTTCATCCCCTGCTCCTACCAACTCTTTGGCTCGCTTACCACCAGCCACACTGACCTCCTCATTTCTGGAACACACTTGGCATGCTCAAACCCAGTGTGTTTGTACTGACTGTTCCTCAGACCATTCTCTATTCCTTAGATCAATCACTCACTACTTTCAGGCTCTTACCTAAGTGCTTTCTGCTCCATAAATGGCCTCTTGCTAAATATTGTTTTGTTTTTATTCCCCTTAGTATTTCCCCCATCTGACACCAAACTAATTTATCTGATTTTTGTCTGTCTTTCTTCATTAGGATGTCAATTAAATGAAAGCAGAGATTTAATGAGTCATATTCAATAGACACTTAGTGAATCGAGGCACATTTTTATAGGAAATGATTGTGATTTTTATTTTGGGGTCAGACATCTTCCTTTCTGCTGTAGCCCTCCCTCTCCTGCAAAGGGGATGGTTGGTTTAGGAGTCCTGTGTTGTGTGCTGGCCTGGATGATTTATTAAACTTTGTTGTGACTGTGTAAATGGATTGCTGATCTGTGGGGGACAAGCATCAAAAGGAGAAAAGCTTTCTCGGGCTGCTTATATTAATCCTAGAAGCCTTAGCACCCCACCCCCCCGCAGTAATCTGATTAATTTAATTCTAACAGATCTCTGGTCATTTTTTTTCCTACAAGGTAATGATTTTAAGCAGTTGAGCTGCATCCTTGAATTATACACAGAATGTCAGATTCATTGGCTCTTTCAAGTTGGACCAGAATTATATAATTAACAAGTCTTTAAATTAGGAGATTAGGAGTGCCAAGAAACCTACAGAGCCTGAGAAACTCCATGGGCCAGGTGCCTTTTTTTTTTTTTTACCTGTATCTAATTGTTTTCTTATTTATCTTTCTGCTTTATTAGGGCCATATACTGCTGTTAAGCCCCAATCCTACTTACACAGCTGGGATCATTGCAGGAACTGAAATGTTGCTGCCATCCTGCAGTTTATTCTATGTTCAAACCCAGAAATCAAATTTCTTTGCAGTAGCTTATAAAAGAGAAGTTGCTGGGGCACCTGGTTGGCTCAGTTGTTAAGCGTCTGCCTTCGGCTCAGGTCATGATCCCCAGGTCCTGGAATCGAGCCCCACATTGGGCTCCCTGCTCCGCGGAAGCCTGCTTCTCCCTCTCCCACTCCCCCTGCTTGTGTTTCCTCTCTCACTGTGTCTCTCTCTGTCAAATAAATAAATAAAATCTTAAAAAAAGAGAGAAGTTGCTTAAGGAAGTGTTGTAATCATTTAGCACTGTCCCCCCCTTGCCTCCATTATTAATAAATGACAGGAACTGGCTCTATAATTAGGTCTCACTTGCCATCCCAGTTTCTGCTCATAACTCTATTTTACAGTCCATGTGCACTAACAAACTCTGGTGTGTTTTAATTCTACACCTCTCACAGTCTTCACATAAGCAAAATCATCTTTTTGTTTAGTCCATATCAGAGCCCCGTTGAAGAATAGCAGTGTGGGCACAGTAGGACTGATCAAGACTAGGTGGTCTCTATTTATGAGACACAGTTTTGAATTGTTATTTATCAACAGAGCAATGCAGTATTTAAGTTTATTAAGTGGAGAAATAGAGCCTGTATAGCCCTTTAATGGTTCCATGTTTTTTTTTTTTTTATTGCTTCAAGCTGAACATTAATCAAAGGACACAGGAATATTATGTGTTATTATGTTATATTGCATTACCTCATATTTTGTCTAAACTACACCACAAACTCTCATTTACTTTATGGCCCCCTCACAGGAAACTAGAGAGAACAACATTTTATGGTTGTTAAGGCACTTATTTCCAAACAGTAAACTCAAACTTCTCCAGTTGAAACTTACATTAGCAAAGCCTTAGTTATAGGATATTCAGAAGAATACATTCTCCTTTATATATATAATATATGATGTCTTGGTATAGATTGTAGAGGTATGCACTTAAGGATAAATGCACATTATTTCACTCTATATGTAATATAATAATTTCCTCACAAACTTATTAACATCATGAATTATCATCAAATCCTCATATTTTGGAATAAAAAGTCATTATTTACCACAAATATCTTGAAAAATATACAACACAACTGTAGCTAAACAGTTTTTTATACTTATACTGACAAGTTTTTTTTATACTTATACTTACAGGTTAAAAGGGAAATTCAAGGGAGTGGGGTGGACAGAAGAGGGGGGAGTCATGTTAGCTAAGTAAAAACAGTGCACAACCACAGAATACTGAAAGGCAGGAATAATAAAGGGAAAAAATCTTGGTCTGAAGAGAAACTGAGAGGAACAAGGGAGAAAAAAAAGGCAAGATCTTGTTGACTGAAAGCAGATCAGGGTCACTGAGCCCGTTTCTGGGCTAGATGTGCCTCATTCAATGAATGATCATTATGATCCCACCAGCAGACACAAGAACTAGGCACTTTGTTATACATAAAATAAGAAGCAAAAACTGCCCATGCCTCCTGACAGAGGATTACACCACTTCTCACAAAAAGGATTGCTGATGCCTTTTGAAAAAGGTAATCAGTACTTCAGAAGAAAAAAAAAATCTTACTTGCATCTGCACCCACTGACATTATGCATAAATCTGATTTTCTATTTTTCAGTCATTTGACACAGTCCTTTTGCGTTTTCCCCAAAGCACCATTGGATTTATCATTCTTTTTCTCAAAAGCATTAAATGGCTCAAATTTTCTGCAGAACAGACTTTCATCTCCTTATTTGATCTTGTTTGTGAGCTATCGCAGAAAGTCATTCAAGCTTTTATTTCAAGTCATGTGTTCTCCATTTCCCAATGTCAACTCCACACATTTCTACTTACAGATCCCAAAGATACAACACATAAATCTGAAGGTAGGTCCCTACTCAGGAGTTTTCTTTTACTCAGAATGGCTTTCCTCTGGCCTTCTGGGTGACTCAGTGGGTTAAGTGTCTGCCTTTGGCTCAGGTCATGATCCTAGGGTCCTGGGATCCAGTCCTGCATCAGGCTCCCTGCTCACTGGGGAGTCTGCTTCTCCCTCTACCCTTCCCCCTTTCTCGTGATCTCAGTCTCTCTCAAATAAATCAATAAAAATTTTTAAAAATCTTAAATAAAAGAATGTTTTTCCTCTTCCACAATCCTTTGCCTTTGTAAATCATATCATATTTGTCCTTCCAAGTTTCAATTCACATGCATCTTTATGTTTCTTCCTTCATTCTGTAGACAGCAAGTTCTGCATATGTTAAATTTACAGAAGATGTGTGGCATCTACCTCTGTTCTATATAAAAAGCTAATATTGTGGACCTTAAGATCAAACATGAGTTTGCAATCCTGCTCTACCACTAACTCCTGTGTCACCAGGCAAGTTAATTAACTTCTCTGAGATTGTTTTATCCTCCTGTCCACATCAGAGTTGT
>NW_027744026.1:0-306 GCF_054177405.1 Leptonychotes weddellii | reverse complement strand
GGGGGGACGTGGGGGGAACCTGCCCCGTGGGTGGGGGGTTTTCTTTTGGAGGGATGGAAATATTTTGGAAATAGGTGGGGCAGGTGGTCGTACAACATTGCAAACATGCGGAGATGGCTCACTTGATATACTTTGTTTTATGTTGTGCTGTGTTTCACCTTAATGAATTTTTAAAAAATTGTAAAAAAAAAAAAAAAATTCCAGTGAGGGGAGATAAGCACTAAAGGAAGAAGTTCATGGAGATGGTGGTGATATTACAAATGGAAGAGGAGGAAAGGGAGAGAGATGGGGCTGCTGGGTGGAATG
>NW_027744025.1:0-306 GCF_054177405.1 Leptonychotes weddellii | reverse complement strand
GGCTGGCAACCTGGGCCAGGTAGGAAGGGAGTTACTCACAGAGAACATTCAGGGTGAATGGGTCACTACGACCAGCACTCACTGGGTTCCGAGTTTCACACTCATAGGGTCCTGTGTCATTCCTTGTGACACCGTGTATAGTGAGAGTCCTGTTGTCCAGGGACAGCTGCAGCCTGGTGCTGGCCAGGAGGCTCTCATTGTTTACTGACCACAGGTAGCTTGTGCTCTGAGTCTGAGGTCCACACGTTAATACAACAGAATCCACATTCTCCACGGGATCGGAGTTGTTGCTCGTGATGTTGGGTT
>NW_027744024.1:0-306 GCF_054177405.1 Leptonychotes weddellii | reverse complement strand
CCAGACTTCGAGGCCAGCATTACTTTGATTCTAAAACCTGACAATGACCCCACTAAAAAGAACTATAGGCCAATATCCCTGATGAACATGGATCCAAAAATTCTCAACAAGATACTGGCAAATTGAGTCCAACAACACATTAAAAGAATTATTTACCATGATCAAGTGGGACTTATTCCTGGGCTTCAGGGGTGGTTCAATATTTGCAGATCAATCAATGTGATATCCCACATTAATAAAAGAAAGGATAAGAACCATATGATCCTCTCAATAGATGCAGAAAAAGCGTTTGACAAAATAGAGCAT
>NW_027744023.1:0-306 GCF_054177405.1 Leptonychotes weddellii | reverse complement strand
TGGGAAGCCATTTTCCTATTAAGAGGAGAAAAGAGAATAAATAGGTTAAAAAAAACCCTGAAGTCCTGTCTCTGAAAAGTCATTTCAAGTTCCATTCAGCTCAATACAGAATGCTGCACAATTCGACTCTGAGCTGCTGTGAAAGCTCATTAAATTGGACTTTAAATTATTGATCATCTACTTATTTGTTAAAAAAAAACCAAACACATAAAAACAGGATATTTTTGGTGCTTCAAGACAGTCTCTGAAAGTGGCTGAAATGAAATCTGCTTTCAGCTGTTTCATGAGCTTGGCCCTGCCTGGGGG
>NW_027744022.1:0-306 GCF_054177405.1 Leptonychotes weddellii | reverse complement strand
TATATATATATATTTTTAAAGTACCACATCTGTATAGCTCCTTTCACAGAGTAGACGACAATCTGACTAAAATAATTCCGGCATCAAAATTATGAGACTCCACTGTCGCTTAGCAAATCCCCTTAAATGAGGAAGTCTGCGTTAAATTAAATTTCTTAAACTGGGGCGCCTGGGTGGCTCAGTTGGTTAAGCGACTGCCTTGGGCTCCCGTCATGATCCTGGAGTCCCGGGATCGAGTCCCACATCAGGCTCCCTGCTCAGCAGGGACTCTGCTTCTCCCTCTGACCCTCCTCCCTCTCATGCTCT
>NW_027744021.1:0-306 GCF_054177405.1 Leptonychotes weddellii | reverse complement strand
TCCCTCTCAAAATTTCAATGACATTTTTCAAAGAAATAAAAAAAAATCCTGGAATTGATATGGAAGTAGCCAAAGCAAGCTTGAAAAGAACAGAATTGGAAACACCCTACTTCCTGATTTCAAACTATCATACGAAGTTATAGTAATCAAACAGTATGGTACTGTCATGAAAATAGACACATTTACCAATGGAACTGAATTGAGAGTCTAGAAGTAAATCCAAGCATATACAGTCAACTATTTTTTGACATGGGGAGTAAGAATACACAATGGGGAAAGTATATCATTACTACAAACGGTGCTGGG
>NW_027744020.1:0-306 GCF_054177405.1 Leptonychotes weddellii | reverse complement strand
TCCTGTTTGATCCCTACTGTGGGGCCAGGCTCCCCGGCTCAGATGCAGGCTCTGCTGCTCCGTGGCTGGGTGGTGTTGGCCAAGTCAGTTTACCTCCCTGAGGCTCGGCTGCCTCAGTTGTCACAATGGGAATGACAATAGTCCTTACTGGGAATGGTTACTGTGAGAACTGAGAAATCTATCATTCCTGGTAAACAGGAAGAACTCAATGAGTGCTACTGGGAGGGTAACGCAGGAGGAGGAGAATTATTGTCAGATGTACAGTATTCAAGATGAGTAAGATCTCCACCGAGTGTTGGTGAGTGA
>NW_027744019.1:0-306 GCF_054177405.1 Leptonychotes weddellii | reverse complement strand
ATCTTGGCTCTTTCCACAGTTTGGCTATTGTGGACATTGCTGCTATAAACATCGGGGACTATGCAACTTTTTAATTTAATAACTAAGACTCATTTTAGAAAGAAAAGAACAGGATTAACTTTTCTCATAAAGAGAAACAAGAAGATAATATATATAATTTATATATAAGTCATATATATCCATATATATTTACTGCTACTGTAATTTACTGTTACTCTGTGAGTTCTTGAAGTTACCAAAGAGTAACAGTGAAAATAATTGCAAGAAAACTGGAGGGAGGAGTTCCATATCTTGCGATGATGAACT
>NW_027744018.1:0-306 GCF_054177405.1 Leptonychotes weddellii | reverse complement strand
CCCGGGTTCTGGGATCCCGCATCTGGCTCTCTGCTCACCAGGGAGCCTGCTTCTCTACCTACTTGTGCACTCTCTCTGTCAAATTAATTAATTAATTAATTAATTACGACACTGATCTGGGCCCCCCTCTTGAGCTTCTGATTGTAGGTCAAGAGCAGGGCCCGATAATTTGCATTTCTAACAAGTTCCCAGGTGACACGCTGGCCCCGGGGTCCCCCTTGGAGAACCACTGGTTTATAGATAACGCAAATAGTCCAGGGTCTTCTGAAGCAAGTGGCGGGACCACTGTCCCTCTATTGCACAATT
>NW_027744017.1:0-306 GCF_054177405.1 Leptonychotes weddellii | reverse complement strand
TCACCAGTGAAGTCATCTTTTCCTAGACTTTGATTTGTCAGAATGTTTTTTATTACTACTCAATCTCCTTACTAGGAATTGTTCTGTTAATATTTTTTATTTTTTTTATTATTCAGTCTTGGTAGGTTGTATGTTTCTAGGAATTTATCCATTTATACTAGATTATACAATTCATTGGTATATAATTGTACATAGAAGTATCTTATGATCCTTTGTATTTGTGTGGTATCAGTTGTAATGTCATCTCTTTCTTTTCTAGTTTTTTTTTTTTTTGAGCCCTCTCTCTTTTTTTCTCTGTAGTGTTTA
>NW_027744016.1:0-4590 GCF_054177405.1 Leptonychotes weddellii | reverse complement strand
CCCCGCCGTCTATCCTCCCGAATATCGCCTCGGATTCACTTCTCCGCACGTCCTGCCTTCCAGAAAGTGGTCTCTTTTCTGTTCAGAGAGTTGTTGCTATTCCTTTCTTCGGTCTCCTGTTGGGTTTGTAGGAGTGCAGAATGGTTTGATCCTTATCCAGCTGAATTCCTGAGAGGATACAAAATCCAGGTCTCCTACTCCTCCGCCATCTTGCTCCGCCCCCTCCCAACTTACTTTCTATCAGACACCGTCCTGGGTATTTGTCATGCATGCTGGCATTCACTCCCCTCAACAGTCCTGAAAGGCAAGCATTATCATCCTCCTGTTACGGATGAGCGCAAGGCCTAAAAGTTTACATTCCTTGTTACAATCAACACATGTTAGCACTAAAATTTGTCTCCAGGTATGCTCTCTGATTCTTCTTTTATCCTCCCCACTCCCTTAATAAGAGTGATTAAAGTGTTCAGCTAAAAGCCATAGGAGACATTTCAGTTTTTGGTTTCAGGTTTCTATAAGCATTAAAATATCTTCCTCTCATACCACTTGCTCTGTTTTACACTTTTTTTTTTAATTTTAGGAATTTGTTTGAATGTCTCCTTATTTTTGCCTTTTGCTTCATTTATTTTATTTTCTCCACACCAACATTGGACTAAGACTAGAGTTACCTTGAAACCTGAGTACAAGTACACCGGTTGCCCCATTTGTGCCCTGGAGTCAGTGTAGACCCTGACTTTTGAGATGAAATTGTCACTTGTGTATTCCAGTCTCCCTCAACCCCAGCACTTTGCCTTCACTCTCCTGTCTTTAAGGGGTACAGGTTTAGGTATTCCTCAGCTTGTTTTCTCTCCCTCTCCCCTTCCCCCAAACCCCCCTCCCATCTGCATATGTACACACACACACACACCAGTTTAAGCTTCCATTTAAGACAATCATGATGAGACCCTCCTAGGAAGGCTTTATTTTAAGGTTAAGTGCACACTTGGCACTCTATTTCCTATAACTGTACCCATGGTAGCTGTTTTAGAAATTGTATTAATGTTCATGATTGAGAGAAGAAGCTGGGCGGTTTTAGGACATGTCCTTTTGCATGGCCTCAATCAGGTAAGATTTTCTGGGAAGAGACTTTTCACTAAATAGTCAACTATACCCAAATAAAAAAATTAAATATCCTAGTAAAAGGTAAAGAGGAGAATAAGTCTATAGTACAGACACCATCTGATTCTTGACAGAGATAGAAGAGTGTCCATGTGTCAGAGCACTGAGTTCCTTGGAGAGCTACACTGGCCCTTGGGGACAGGATGATCTTTTGCCCTTATCCTTCATGCACCCATCTCAGGAGGTTAACGAGGATGGCCTTTCTACAGGGGCCCACACTACTTGAGTAGCCCCTTTTTTATTGGTACTAGTCACTCAAGGATTTCCTTAGGGACAGAGAAAGCATGGCTCCCTGTTGTCAGGCTGTCATAAGAGTTGAGTCTCTCTTCATCTCTTGAACCTGCTTCCTTTCCCCTTCACTGTCTTTGTTCTCAGAAGGCACCCAATGCAATGGCAAAGCTGGCTCCACACCTCTCCAGGATTTCTGGTCCTCAGCTTTCCTGATCTCAGAGAAAAAAAAAGCTCCTTGCTCTTTCTTAAAGTCTATATATCCAACCACAGAGAAGGATCTGATTAGCCCTATTTGAGTTATGTGCCCATTTCTGAGCAATTGCCTCTGGCCTGAGGGCTGAAGTGCTACAAGAGGACAAGCCTGGGTCATAGAAGCACCCCTTTGGCAGGGTCTAGGAAGGGCTGATTGGTGTCAGGGCAGCCCTACCTAGACCAGTTGGAATGGATTCTCACAAGAAAGAAAGTTTCTGTAGGAGAAGAGGGATGAAAGAGGTCTGGGAAGGCAAAAACAGCACTCATGGGTACATTATGTGCATGTTAAACACGGGGTAAACATTGTGGTTTCTCAAGGATGTTGATGTTCCAGAAAATCTTTGACATGTGG
The DNA here is from genome assembly GCF_054177405.1 of Leptonychotes weddellii. Taxonomy (NCBI): domain Eukaryota; kingdom Metazoa; phylum Chordata; class Mammalia; order Carnivora; family Phocidae; genus Leptonychotes; species Leptonychotes weddellii. The sequence continues at coordinate 2,600 of NW_027744016.1, read as the reverse complement.
GAGTGCCATTTGAGTTACAAAACTGTGGTAAATACTTATTATTTTTATTAACCTACTCTTTCAGATGCTGTAGGTCTTAATCTCACGTTCTTTTTTCCCTCCTCTAAGTAAAAATTCCACAGATGTTTGCATTCAGGCTTAAATTTCATTCATGTGTTTTCTATAATGCTGCTTGGGAATTAGACTATCCCTCTTATGTGCTTTTCTGCAATTTGGCAAAATCCAGGAATGAATTTCTGGCTTTTGTCCTTGCCATGGGAGAATTGAAAACAGTAGCCTTTGTCCAATAAAATTACTTTTTATCCTTTCTCTTTTATTTTTATAATGGATTTAAAAGAATGTCAACTTGGGCCAAGAATCCAGGGACAACTCTATCCCCTTCTCTTCCTGCTTTCTGTCCCTCTCCGATATTCCCACATCTAGCTGTCTTCTCGTACCATTTTTCAATCCTCTCCTCCTGTTCCTTTTCTTCCTGGCTTCAGAGAACACCAAAACCTAGGTCTAGCTCCATTTACCTCCTCATCTGCCTGTTGCTGTTCCCTTGTTACCCTTTCTATAGTCAACTCAGGGCTTTAAGAGAACAGTTCTCACATGGAATGGACATCTATGGGAAGACTGCTGTCCAAGTTCCTGGGCAGATATATGCTGAATATATTGTATGTGTGGTGGGGGTACACTTTTGTTGAAAACAGAGAATAAAACTAGAAAATGCTGGGAGATTCCATCTAGCCCAAGACAATAGTGACCCCATGGAGATGCCACAGACTACCAAAAAGTATATACCAGGACATCTGATCTCCCATTTGACTAGCCCTTGTGAACACCTAATTTTAGCTAACTTTGCCTTCATTTATAACCAGGAAACTTGCTTAATACCTATCAGTTTAGAGTACTAAATGTCATACAAATTACCTCACTTAATCCTCTTAAGCACCTAATGGGTTAGGTATCACTATCTTCATTTTATCAGAATGTAGAGTGAGGCTTAAAAGAAGGTGTATCACTTTATCATGTCCGTATACCCAGTAAGTTGCAAAACCAAGTTTATTCCACCAATGTATATTATCTTATGGCTATAAGGCAAGGCATATATATAGGAAATCTGTAGGGCAAGCCAGCAAGCTGGATATCCCTTTACTTCATCTTCTTTATTAAAATCAAGTGACTGTAAATGTTAATCACATCTATAAAATGCCTTTATGGCAATGTCTAGTGTTTGACCAAACAACTGAGCATCACAGCTTAGCCAAGTTGACACATAAAATCACATACTTTCAATCACACCCTACTTTGGAGGGAATGTGTCTCAGTTGGCACAGCTACAAAATGGAGGTAGATTATTTAGCCTGCATTAGATTTGGGGTGAAAAAATAAACTTTAAGTGTATTTAATCCCTGAAATGCTGAAGTTTGTTACTATGTCTTAGCTTATCCTGTACTGACCAGTTTAGATGCTCTTGGTTGCAAGTAACAAAATACTCTGACCATTTTCAAAAACAAACAAACAAAAAACCCTGAGTGGCATCAATAATGACTTCAAGGATCTAGGTGTTTTTCTACTTCTGGCAAAGTAGTAGGAATGTCTACTGTAGAAACTGACTATAGGGTCAGGGCACAAGATAGCACCATATGTACTGGGAAATATTCCATGCAGATTGATTTAGACTAATCATTTTCAAACCTGAATACACATTACAATCACCCACAGATATTTGAAAACATGACCAATGCTCAAACCATAGCCCAGAACAATTAAATCAGAATTTCAAAGGTATGGGAAACCACAATTACCAAGCTTTCCAAATGAGTCTGATGACCACCAACTAGGGAAAAACACTGACCCAGACAGACCAGTCAGAATCTCTCTCTAGAATCCTGGAAGGAAGGAGAAAGGGAAAATAACTAAAAACCCATTATTTAGGGGACAGAGTATTTCTACTGTAACCTTGAGGGTTAAATTGAAAATACTCTTGGCACAGAAAACTTAGTGACTTAAATATTTGTGATCATAGCAGAAACTTTCAAGAGATTAGGTTTTGATAGGGAAGAGGGGATCTCAATTAAGGGAGGAGATTTGGGGCTAAAAGATGGGTAGGAGTACCACAGAGATTTTCCTATTTCTTTGCTTTTCATGGTCCCAAATCTCATCTCTCACAGGTTGGTTTTAGACATGTGGGCTTTCAAGAGTATTTGGCAATGCTCTCTATGTGGTTGATGGTCTCGAATTTTGCATTTGGGGAATATTTTGACACAGATAGATGTTTAGGAGGTAAATAAGGAAACTCTATTTTGATTTTCTCCTTTTCCTCTGTTAGATTATGGGTTGGGTGTGACTCTTCAGCCCCTAATCCAATTAACCAGCCCATGGTCCCCACAATCCCTTTCTTCATTGCTTGCTTAAATCAGTGAGGATAATTTTCTTTTTTTTTTTTTTAAAGATTTTTTATTTATTTATTTGAGAGAGAGAGAATGAGAGACAGAGAGCATGAGAGGGAGGAGGGTCAGAGGGAGAAGCAGACTCCCTGCTGAGCAGGGAGCCCGATGCGGGACTCGATCCCGGGACTCCAGGATCATGACCTGAGCCGAAGGCAGTCGCTTAAC
>NW_027744015.1:0-306 GCF_054177405.1 Leptonychotes weddellii | reverse complement strand
GGCTCTCTGGATTCATAGCCCGGCATCACCTGCTGCTGCCAACTGAGTTTGGGCAATACACATTCATCTCTATGAGCCTTGGTTCCTTCATAAATGGGAGCTCATAATTATGTCCCCTTCAAAGGGCTGATGTGAGCATTAAATCAGATAATGCATGAAAGATACCTAGTATGCAATAAATGCTCAATAAATGTTAGCAGATCTTTCTCGGTTCCCTCACTGCCTCTTTTGCAGTGCCTCCAAAGATTCTCTGCAATCATATGTTAGGGGGATGACTTCAGAAGTGAAGTTTGGAAAGGCATCTTG
>NW_027744014.1:0-306 GCF_054177405.1 Leptonychotes weddellii | reverse complement strand
TGACCTACGAGTACGGGATCCCGACCTCTCCCCAGAAAACAGGCCAGCAGTGGGGCTTGCCCAATGCCTGGGCCCCCCTGCAGGACCTGGTCATCAAAGGTAGGGAGTAGGGAGGTGGGGATGGGGCATATCCCAGGGCCTTTCCCCATTGCATCTGGAGGGTCGGCCTCCTGGTGCTGGGGAGGTGTGAACAAAGCACATAGGGTCTTTCTCTGGCTCTTCTGGTCTCTTGGCTTCCCACTCAGCAGACCTTTGATAGAGGGAACCAGCCCTCCTTTCTCCCTCCAAAGCCAGGCCCTGGGGAAG
>NW_027744013.1:0-306 GCF_054177405.1 Leptonychotes weddellii | reverse complement strand
GGAGGACGGGCTGGCGGGCGGGGGTGGCGGGAGGGAATTTGGGGTCTCAGGGCTTTCCATACGTTCCCTTCGGCCCCCACTGTCCCCCGCACCGACCTGGGCCTATCCTTGCAGTCTCCTCCTCCTCTCGATTCTCGCCGAAGAGTGCGCCGCCGCGACACTTAGACCTGCACACCTGCAGAGGGCCGGGGTGGGGGCACCGGGGGCTGCTGCAGCCGAGCGCTCCCCGCCAACCCGACGCTACCCAGCCCCTCCCGGACCCCCCACGGCCGCCTCTCCCCCACACCCAGCCGCCCCATCCCCCGT
>NW_027744012.1:0-306 GCF_054177405.1 Leptonychotes weddellii | reverse complement strand
GATGGTGACCGCCCAAGTGACCGTCCTGCCCCACGGTGGCCAGCAGCCTGCGCGCCCCTTCACCTGCTCTCACCAGCGACCCTGGGCTCCAGGTCCCATCCACAGGGCAAGCCTCACGCTGGCTCCTGCCAGTGCAGAGCAGCCCCGGCAGAGCCCAGATGTGGGGGTGCACGTGGGCTCACGAGGGGGCACTGCCCCTCCAGTGCCCAGAGCGCCCACTTCCCTAGCTCCTCCTGGGCCCAAATCCCCTTCCTCTCCACCTAAATGCTGTCTCCTCCAAAGCTCCCCCAGCTCCCACCTGCGGAG
>NW_027744011.1:0-306 GCF_054177405.1 Leptonychotes weddellii | reverse complement strand
TGAAGCCTTGGGTAAGGCAGTCTACCTCTCTAGATCTCCATTTCTTCATCTATGAACCAGATGAATAGGACTGGATGATTTCTAAGATTTCTCCCCCTAGGATATTATAAGTGTGGTGTTACAAAGTCAAATGTCCTGCTAGAAAAGCTTACTAACCTAATTTGTGTACATGCAAACTTAAATGGTTTTTTTTTTTTTTAGATTTTTATTTATTTATTTGACAGAGAGAGACACAGCGAGAGAGGGAACACAAGCAGGAGGAGTGGGAGAGGGAGAAGCAGGCTTCCTGCGGAGCGGGGAGCCCTA
>NW_027744010.1:0-306 GCF_054177405.1 Leptonychotes weddellii | reverse complement strand
GGTTTGTAGTTTGAAATTAGCTCACAGGCTCAGTTTCTTGACTTTGGTTGTCCTAAAGGAAAAGTATTGTTTTCTGTTTACAACTTTGAAAAATTCACATTTATTAGTTTTTTTTTTTAGTGTTAAAGATGTTTAAAAATTTAAATAAAACAAAACTTAAAAAATGTATAGAGATGGGGCGCCTGGGTGGCTCAGTTGGTTAAGCAACTGCCTTCGGCTCAGGTCATGATCCCAGGGTCCTGGGATTGAACCCCGCATCGGGCTCCCTGCTCAGCAGGAAGCCTGCTTCTCCCTCTCCCACTCCCC
>NW_027744009.1:0-306 GCF_054177405.1 Leptonychotes weddellii | reverse complement strand
TATTTATTTGACAGAGAGAGACACAGCGAGAGAGGGAACACAAGCAGGGGGAGTGGGAGAGGGAGAAGCAGACTCCCCGCTGAACAGGGAGCCCAATGCGGGGCTCAATCCCAGGACCCTAAGACCATGACCTGAGCCAAAGGCAGACGCTTGTTTAACGACTGAGCCACCCAGGCGCCCCAAGATTTCCTTAATTTTTATGACTGAATAATATTCTGTGTGTGTGTATTTTCCTTATCCATTCATTCATTGATGGAGACTTAGGTTTTTCCGAATCTTGGATATTGTAAATAATGTTGCAGTCAT
>NW_027744008.1:0-306 GCF_054177405.1 Leptonychotes weddellii | reverse complement strand
GACAACCTTTAGTTGCCATTAGACAGGGACAGTTACGGGCGCCTGGGTGGCTCAGTTGGTTAAGCGACTGCCTTTGGCTCAGGTCATGATCCTGGAGTCCCGGGATAGAGTCCCGCATCGGGCTCCCTGCTCGGCAGGGAGTCTGCTTCTCCCTCTGACCCTCCTCCCTCTCATGCTCTCTGTCTCTCATTCTCTCTGTCTCAAATAAATAAATAAAATCTTTAAAAAAAAAAAAAGAGAGGGACAGTTACGAGGCTGGGGACATTCAAAAGGCAACAGTTACCTCCTTAGTTTAATGTGGAAGCT
>NW_027744007.1:0-306 GCF_054177405.1 Leptonychotes weddellii | reverse complement strand
GTTTGATCTTTGTATCTAATATGATAGTCACTAGTCACATGTAGCTATTTATATTAAGTATAAATTAACATTAAAATCGAGTTATTCAGCTATATTAAACATTCTCATGTTCTCAATAACTTCTTATGACTTTGGGTACTGTATTTTTTGGTATGGAATAAACATTTTCATCACAAAGTTTTTTTTTTAATTAAAAAAAATTTTTTTGAAGATTTTATTTATTTGAGAGAGAGAGTGAGCAAGAGAGAAAGCACAGGAGCAGGGGTGGAGGGAGAGGGAGAAGCTCGAACAGGAAGCCTGACATCG
>NW_027744006.1:0-306 GCF_054177405.1 Leptonychotes weddellii | reverse complement strand
TACCTGAGCCACCCAGGCGTCCCAGAACCAAGACACTTTTAAAAGTGAGAGGTGGTGCTTAATAATCATGGAGGGACAAGTTTTGGGCAAAGTATGATATATGGCCGTCGTAGTTACTGCCTTCTTTTTTACTTTACTATCATTTTGGTTTTGGAGGAGGAGGGAATAAGTGTGTGGTCGATCTACCATTTTTTTTTAATTTAATTTTATTATGTTATGTTAGTCACCATACAATACATCATTGGTTTTTGATGTAGTGATCCACGATTCATTGTTTTCATATAACACCCAGTTGATCTACCATTT
>NW_027744005.1:0-4591 GCF_054177405.1 Leptonychotes weddellii | reverse complement strand
GGAATATTATGCAGCCATCAAAAGGAATGAAATCTTACCATTTGCAATGACATGGATGGAACTAGAGGGTATTATGCTAAGCGAAATAAGTCAATCAGAGAAAGACAATTATCATATGATCTCACTCACATGTGGAATTTAAGAAATAAAACAAATGAACATAGGGGAAGGGAGGGGAAAATAAAATAAGACAAAATCAGAGAGGGAGACAAACTGTAAGAGACTCTTAACTATAAGAAACAAACTGAGGTTGTTGGAGGGGAGGTGAGTGGAAGGATGGGGTAACTGGGTGATGGGCATTAAGGAGGGCATGTGATGTAATGAGCGCTGGGTGTTATATACAACTGATGAATCACTAAATTCTACCTGGAAATTAATAATACACTATATGTTAACTAACTTGAATTTAAATTTAAAAAAATAAAGATAGATTAGTGATCACTAGTTTTACAGTTTAGCCTATAAATTATAAATTATGGAGAAGAATCATGATGGAAGTAAGGGAAGAACTGTCATTGTCCAGAGATCGGAGATTTGGATCAGGATGAAACAAGAGCCCATTTTTGGATCTCCAAGTTTGGTGGTTGGAAATACGACCAAATGCTTTGACACAGCTTACATACATAGATGGTATGTAATTCCCCTACCCTTCAATATGGGCCTCAGTGGTTTGCTTCAGTGAATTGCATGTCCTAGAACTGACACTGGTTAACCTGCCAGATGAGGTTTAAAAAGCCAGTCATCTTGGGACATCTGCCTTTGAAGCCTTGAGTCACAATGCTGGAGGACCCATGTGGAAAAACCAAAGAGAAGCAGAGTTGAGATGCCTGAGCTCTTCTGGGGCCCAGCTGCTCTAGTCTTCCTAGTGCAGGCGCCTGGAAGAAGCCATCACAATGACGCCAGCAGCCTCATAAGAGACTCAGTGCCAGAACCATGCAGCTGAGTCACTCCTGAATTCCTGGCTCTTAGTAACCAAGAGGGGATAGTGACTATTGCTATTTTAAGCTACTAAGTCTCAGGTGATCTGTAATGAAAAATAGGCACCTAATATGGTGAGGGATATCTTCTTTTGTTAGATGGGAACAGGGATTTTTTTTTTTTTTTTTTTGGTCAATTTTAAATGTGGGGTAAATGGTGAATGTTGGGGAGCCGAAAAAGCAGACTACATCGAACAGTTGTCATTCTCTTCAGTCACCCAAAAGCTGGATCCTACTCCTGGAACCATGCCTTATTCTATCGATCTCTAATTTTATTTTATTTTTAAATTTTATTTAATTTTATGTTATGTCAGTCACCATACAATACATCATTGGTTTTTGACGTAGTGATCCACGATTCATTGTTTTCGTATAACACCCAGTGCTCCATGCAGTACGTGCCCTCCTTAATACCCATCACCGGGCTCACCCATCCCCCCACACCCCTCCCCTCTAAAACCCTCAGTTTGTTTCTCAGAGTCCATAGTCTCTCATGGTTCATCTCTCCCTCTGATTCCCCCCTTCATTTTTCCCTTCCTTCTCCTAATGTCCTCCATGCTATTCCTTATGTCCCACAAATAAGTGAAACCATATGATAATTGACTTTCTCTGCTTGACTTATTTCACTTAGCATAATCGCCTCCAGTCCCATCCATGTTGATGTAAAAGTTGGGTATTCATCCTTTCTGATGGCTGAGCAGTATTCCATTGTATATATGGACCACATCTTCTTCATCCATTCATCTGTTGAAGGGCATCTCGGCTCTTTCCACAGTTTGGCTATTGCAGACATTGCTGCTATGAACATTCGATCTCTAATTTTAGAGAACTAAATTGAAATACTTTCCCAGCCTCCCTTGAAATTATGAAAGCTCCTGGCATGGCTTTTTGATGTGCCAACTAGGCATTTTCTAGAATGTTCTTTCTAGAATGTTTGTGCTGATGGTGTCCTACAAGGGAGACTCTCTCAGGAAAGCTATTGGGCAGGGGGAGGCCAACAGCCATCTGTAGCATACACACACCTTTTTCCTGTGACCCATTCAGATGCTAGCCAAGGCCCTAGGTCCTAGGAAAGGATTTTTCAGATGTAATTAAGGTCTCAAATCAGTTGATATTGAGTTAATCAGAGAGGAGGTTATCCAGAAGGGGCCTGACTTAATCAGATAGACTCGGCCATCTTAAAGGTTAAGAGACTCCAAGGAGCAGAAAGAAAGCTTGTGATCTTCCCTTCCTAACTGCCAACCACTTGACTTTGGGTTCAAACATTAGACAGCCTGACAAAGAGTGCTCAGCCAGCCCCCAGGGTCCTGCAAGATAATTCCAGGTAATAAATCCCAGTGGTTCTGCTTCTCTGATTCAACCCTGACTGATACAACACACATTGTGGGATCTATCTCCATTGTATTAATATTGTACCACTGCATAACAAATTAATCTCCTGTAAACATTGGCAGCTTAAAACAACACTTATTTATTACCTCACAATTCCTGTGTGCCAGGAATCTGGGCACAGCTTCGCTAGATGCCAATGGCTCAAGGACTCTCACCGGGCTGAAGTCAAATTATCCATCATCTCCAAATTATTCATCATCTCGAGACTCAGTTGGGGGCTGATGCACTTCCAAGCCCATGCACTTGGCTATTGGCAGGTTTCAGGGATTCACTAGCTATTGACCAGAGAACAGGCTTCTTGTCTTATAGTCCTCTCCATGGGGCAGCTCACAATATGGCATCTGGCTTCCCTGAGTCTGAGGAAACAGAGAGTAACTATATTAGTTTGCTAGGGATGCTATAACAAAATACCACAGACTTAGTGGCTAAAAAAACAAATTTATTTTCTCATAATTCTGGAGACTGGAAGTCCAAGATCAAAGTGTCAGCAAGCTCACTTTCATCAGAAGCCTCTCTCCTTGACTAGCAGATGGACGGCCACCTCCTCACTGTGTCCTTATATGGTTGATCCTCTGCCTGTGTTGTCTGTGTTCTAATCTCCTTATGACGACACTCACCACATCAGATTAGGGCCCACCCTAATGAAACCATTTTAACTTAATTACCTTTTTCAAAGCCTTATCTTCAAATACAGTCACATTCTGAAGTACATGTGAATTTTGGGGGGACACAAGTCAGCCCTTAACAAGCACCTAAGACAGGTATAACTTAACGTTATGCCCTACACATTTGCTGTATTTTGTTCATTAGGAGGGAGTTACTAAGTCTACCTCATACTCAAGGTTACAGATTATATAAGGGCACAAACACCAGAAGGCTGAATCACTGGAAGCCAACTCAAGGCTGTCTATCACACTCATTTGAAGGGGAAGAAAAATCACTGAGACAGTCACTTTCCCAGGCCTCCTTGAGATTGTATGTGAGATTATGGCTGAGGCTTTATCAAATAGAAGCTAGTAGGCAAAGAAACAGGGACTATACAGAATCTAGTGTGTAAGGTAGGGCCACCATATTGGTGAAACCAGTATCCATTGTCTATGCAGTCTGAGGCATACCCCGTTGACTCTCTCTGCAGTGGGCATCAGTGTCAACTTCACCTTGTCAAATCTGCAGCGATTTGTGGTATTGTAGGTGCTGGGGGCAGCCTCCTGACCTCATCCTTTGGTGAGACTATAGATTCTCCAAGTTAATCAATTGTTATAGGATTTTTTCTCCCATCTTAGAAGATGGGTTAAACTATTGGAAGAAAATACCTTTAAATACTACCTTTAAAGAGTTTCCTGATAGAATGGTCCACAGAGTAACCTTGGTTTGAATCTTCCTTACATCTTCCATTTTTATTTTTCTCAGTAATGTTACTATACCAACATTATACTATACTATGTGCTATACTACACTTACCAATGTTACTATATTCCCCTTTTAACATTCTCTAGATCAAAGTAGGAACATTTCCGTATCACCACAAAAGCTGAAGTGAACAAAAATACTACAGGAACCAGGGAGGGAGGCTACCTTATAATGTCTATTTTGCCGACATAAGGTCACGACATGTAATGCACCACAATCCCTGGAGAGAGCCCTGAAGTCCAAAACACCTTGAAATCTCAAAGTTTTGAGCCTCCCCTTGAGAAGCTTCAAGGCCCATCCCGTCGCTGTCCTAACTCCCACATACCTTGCTAGCCCCATATAAGTTGTCCCTCGGTTCAACGAAGACAAGGCAGTTTTGGGAGTGCTCCCCTGACTACTCATTGGGCTCCTTCTAAAAATAAAACTTTCTCTACATCAAAGCCAGTGAGTCAGAGATTAGCTTACTGCACATGGGATAAATCTGATTTCAGGATTTTGTTAGAGGCAGTTAGTTAGGTTGTAGCAGGGTGCCTGAAGGCCAGTGAAGAGGAAGTCATGGCCAGCTGCTGTGAAAGTCAGAAGGCTGTCTGGGCAGCATTCCAAAGCCAAGCCACAAGAAGCTGGATCAAACCAGACAGGCCCAAGATAGCTGAAAAAGTCAGCTGGAAACCTTTGACCAAACAAGGAAGAAAAGGTGTGAAACCCTGCCTCCAAGAAATCCCCACCTCAAGTAATGAATATTCCACCCCTTTATTAACAGCTGTCAATAAAAGAGAGAAACTGGAACCCCTATGGTCCTCTCTCTCTCCCCC
>NW_027744004.1:0-14149 GCF_054177405.1 Leptonychotes weddellii | reverse complement strand
AGAGAGAGTTTGACTTCTTCTTTGCCAATTTAAATACCTTTTATTTCTTTTTGTTGTCTAATTACTGTTGCTAGGACTTCTAGTACTATGTTGAACAATAGTGGTGAGAGTGGGTATCCTTGACGTGTTCCTGATCTTAAGGGAAAGGCTCTCAGCTTTTTGAAGTCTGCAGCAGAGCCCCAGACTGAAGCAGCAAGATGCATCTGCTAATAGAATTCCTGTCTCAGAGGTGCCCTGCTGCCATCCAGCATCCAGCCGGCACTTGGAGTCTGGCTCTATTGATAGATGAATAAGATTGAACATGACACCTGTGTCCAGTGAATCCCCTGGCACCATTTAACTAACACTTAGAGCAGCTGCTTTGAAAAATTACCTTCGGACTGGGCCCACCCTAGCAGAACAAAATCATCACCTTAAGTACTTTTCCAGTTCCCAATAAATGGGGATTTTTGCCCTGCAAGAGGAGAACTGAGCCATATTTTATTTGAAGTCACATCTGTCGCTTTCTTTTTATTTCCTCTGCTGCCGACCTTAGATCATAAGGCCCGCGCTATTGCAATATCCTTCCAAGGGATCTTGGCAGCTCCCCTTTGAAGAACTTTAGTGGCTTCTCCTTGCCCACAGCACATTCATGCTCAGCAGGGTTTACAAGGCTGCTCCCAGTCTGCTCTCACCAACTCCGATGCATCTGCAACAAAACTACTGGACTTTCTCTAAGCACATCCCCATAATCTTCTACCTCTTCAAACCATTGCTCCTGCTTCTCTATTCATTACCTTCTTAATGAACCATTGCTAATTTATCAAGACTCAGATCCAATGTCACCTTCCAGCCCTACCAGGCCAATTGATAGATATCTTCTTCCCGCTTCCAGTCTGTACGAGTCTCTGCTGTAGCATTTATTGCAATGCCTTATTATATATCTTATTCATCTCTTCTCAGTATGTGTGGTCTCTGCCACAGAAGGGAACATGACTTCCTTTTATATCCACAGTGCCCAGGTAATATGCCTCTAGCTCATAGTTAAAGCTCAGTAATTGTCTTTTTCATAAATACGTAGATTCTCCATTTACAGTTTCTGAACGCCTAATTCAACACTCACATTCTGCTTAATTCTCTGATTTTTGGCCTCTTGCTTCAAACATTGCTTCTAACATACCTGGAGGAGAGCACCGATGGTCTGTCCCACTCTAACTCCTGCTAAAATGTCCAGTTGCATCTCTCATCCACAGAAACATTTCACCCCAGGTAAGCTGTCCTAATATGGCTTGTATTTCCCCACCTCCAAACTCCTGTTCACTCTGTTCTCCTTGCCAACATTCTCCACCTGTACACATTAAGAAACCAGGACATGATACCACCCCACACCCACCAGAATAGTTAAAATAAAAAAGACTAATGACAGTATGTATTGAAATGGGTGCGGAGCAACTGGAATGCTCGTTCATTGCTGGTGCACACGCAAGCCAGCATGATCACTATGGAAATCTTTTGTGCTAAATACAAATTCTCATGATCCACAAATTCTATTCCTAGGTATATATCCAACAGTACAGACAGGACCTGTATAAGAATGCACGTAACAGTGCCTCAAGATAGAAACAACCCAAATGTCCACCACCAGTAGGTTGGATGAAGTGTGGTTTGTTCACGCAGCAGAATACTACACAAGAATGAGAATGAGCCATTGCTGTACAAAACACCATAGGTGGATCTCACAATATGGAGTAAAAGAAACCAGACACAGAAGACAAAAGAATTTACTCTATGATTTAATTTATATAAAGTTCAAAACCAGGCATAACTAATCCACAGTGATAGCAGTCAGGATTGTCAGGGGCCTAGAAACTGGCAGGTGGGATTAGGGAGCCTCTGCGGAACTGATAAACATTGCATTTCTTTATCTGGGTTGTGGTTACATGTCTTGCTTTTTGAAGGCTCAATAAACTGCACACTTAAGTTTTGGGTTATGTTCGGGTAAAACTGAAAATCAAATCTCCACAGCATTGGGTGTGCTCCTTCACATAAGGGAAGTTCTCCTACATGCTTGATGGTCAAATAACTATGGTATTCTACTACCCTGTAAAGTGCCTAAGTGCCTCTGGGGGGCGTCTCAATGGTTTTGAATTATACTGAGACCACCAACATGTTTTATTTGTCCTTGACATCTCTACACTGAAAGAGCTTAAACTAAGATCTTCAGTAACGAGACCCTTTAACCTGGGTTCTGTGGACAGCTGGGGCAGCTTGAGGATCTGTTTCACTCTGCTATCCTCAGCTGTGATGGGAGCTGTTCGAGAACAGCCTGCCTCTACTCAGATTGTATTTTCTGGGGTGCCAACAATGCTCTTCACTCATCTCCTTCAGAGCAGTACTACTTAAAGTGTGAGCCACAAACCAGCAGCATGCCATGTCACCTGGGAGCTGATCAGAAATGCAAATGAATGAGCTTCATCTCAGGCCAAATGAATCAGAATGGTGGGGCCCAGAATTCTGTGTTTTAATAAGATCCCCTGGTGTACTGACCGTGTCTTTTCTTTTCTGTATTCTGATGCTCTGACATCTGGGGCCTTGCTGACCCTGGAGGAATGGCCCCTCCCAGGGTTAGCCAACTCTCAAAGATAGTAAGCAATTCACCCCCAAGTTTGCTTTTCAATTACAAACCAGCCAATCCAGAGCCCACACCCCAACTACCTTCCTTTTGGGGCTCTCATTCTCCAGGCCACTATCCTAATCACTGCATTGAGGGAGTAGGTACCAGACAGCTAGGGTTGGCCCCTTTGCCCCAGAGCCCACTGAAATTACTTAGCTAATCCTAAGCCTTTTTACCCTTCCTTTCTGAGGAAACAAATGAAAAACCAGCCACAACTCTAACTTGTCCCTCTGCTCAGTGAATGACCCTGGCGCTTCCCCATGTGTCCCTCCCCCCCCAAGCATGGTGTGCCTCCCCCTTTTGGGAACTGTGAGTAATAAACTATCCTTTTAGTGGCAGTCGTCTCCTGATACATTGGCCTTACTATACTTCAGATTTTCTGTTAATACACTATTTTAAAACACAGATTTATATGCACATTAACATTTGAGAATTAGAAATTCTCTCCTACCTCTTGCAAAAGAGCCACCTAGACCACAGCTGAATCCTGAATTCACATTCCTTCCAGAAACAGGAATAAATCCTACCAGAGAAGGAAGATCACCCTTTCCCTTCCTGAGCATGGGGTGTGGTCATTTGTCATTTTCAGGTGTCATGGGTGGAAATGTGGGGATGAAGAGGGACACTGACATACAGGGAATTTTCAAGCTTCTGTCCTGGTGTTGGAGAGCCTAGGTGACCATACTCATGGTCCCAACCCCACCATCACAGAAATAATCACCCAAGCTACCATTTGTTGAATGCATTGTAAGTGCCAGGTAATGAACTGTAGAAATGTCTTATCCAATTAACACCATGATAACCCTCTCGGGCAGATATCCCAATTTCCAGAGGAGGCACCTGAAACTCAAAAATATTAAGTGACTTTTGTTTATATACCATACCAGAAGCTCAGTTATTATTCAAACTAGGTCTTTCTGATTCCAAAGACACAGCTTTTAATGACTACAAGATGGATATAAAAACTGGAGATGCTTTCAGCAGAATAGCTTGGAAATTAGATACAGAATTCTAATGTGCCATTGCAGATTTTGAAATATGATACTCATGAATTTTCCCAATACTCAAAGTGGAAAAATGTAATATTTCTTAATTTTTATAAATCAAATTAGAATCTGGTTTACAGCCCTCACACACCAAATTCCACTTGGAATTCAAAGTCAGTAACCATTGAGGATTTGTCTATTCTGTTGGGCTTACATGGGTCTGTAAAAATGAGGGAGGAATCTGGTCCTGAGTATTCTGGTATCTGATACTCCTGAGGGTCAGTGTTCCTTCTCTATGGTCTTCGTGTTTCCATGTCAGCCTCACGGGCCTTTAACTTCACCCAGTCTTTCAATGTACTGCCAAGGCACACTCATGTGAGGTCTTGCTACCCCTGGGCTGTTTCATCCAAGCGGAACCCCACTCCTGCTGCATGCATGGCTCTCTTCCCATACTCTTCTCCAGCTCAGATAACTCTTCTCTGCAACTGCACCAGCCTCCGACCTCTACCTCCATCAGGCTTAATGATGTCAATCCTCAATAACATTTGCAAACAAAGCCTTTTTAGAGTTGACCCTTGGCTTTCCACTCTTCCCCAGCATTACAAAACCAAAAACCAAAAACCAAAAACCAAAATACCTGTTATTGCCCTTAGCCAAGGAAGCTCAAAACTAGGAGAAATGAGAGAACTGCTTTCTATTTTTTTTTTTCTAATGAGAACATGGGGAGAAGGTGTGGGGAGGGGGGAGAGATAAAACACCATTCCATTTTTTAATAGCTCTCATTCTTACCTAAGTGGTCATTAACTTGTGGGCCAAAATGTTAAAGCTAAAAGCAAAGCAACTCCTGTTTTAACTCTCTCTGAGATTCTCCCATTGTATGTTCCCCAAATTGAAACCCTCTGGAGGTTAGCAAGTAAATCAACAATGGCCTATTTTTTTCTTTACCTTTCAAGGCCTAATTCAAATGTCATCTCTTCCATGAAGGCTTCCTTGATTATCATTCTGATCAGAATCATTCTTCCCATTCCCTGTTCTCCCAGAAATTTGCTAGGTGTCTGCCTATAATGTATTAATTGTATTCTGCTTTACCTCATACAGTTAAAAAAAAAAAAAAAAAAGCCTGCCACCTTTCCTAACTGGATATTTTAGAGTATAACAGTATGAAACAGCTTTATCTACTTCCAGCAGAGACTGAGGAAAAAATTCTTTGGCTTAATAGTCTTCACCATGAATTGAGAAGAGAAAAAATCATAAATTTGCCCAAAGTTCAACAAACATCTTTCTCAAAACTTTATTGAGCAGAGTAACTTTTGCTGGCTTCAGAGTGATGACAGTCACTCGGGGTAATTTAATGGCAAGTTCTCTTACTTAAAAACTTAACTTGGACATCAACCAAGTCTATATAGTTGCATTCTTAGAGTGCCAGAGTACCTCCATCGCTCTGGGAGGGAAGTCTGTCCCTAGGAAATGGTGCAGAACAGCCCAAATAGGACGGTGATTACCCTCCTGGGTGTCAAAGGCTGCAAATCCAACTCTGGGGCTGCAAAGTGCATCCTGGGATGCCAGCCAGCTTAGAGATGCAATCTGGTGTGGTGCAGACAGCACTCAGCTGGGGATCAGAAGCCTAGGATGTAATAAGGAGGAAAAACTATGGAGCTTTTAGCCACCTGTTATTTGAATACGTCTCATGGATGTGTTAACTTTCCACTCTGTAATGACCACCTTGGCGCCTTGTCCCTGTACCTCTTTTTCCCGCGGTCATGGCCCCTTGGATCTCACCTGTAGGCTTAGCTCAGGTCTGTGACCATGAATGCTAAATCATGAAGGATTTAAGGAGTCATGTTTGGTTTTCTTCCCTACATGGCATAACCAGACTATCACTTTGTTCCTTGACATGAAGCTTATGGAAACTCCTATCTCACTTTTTAACCCAGTCATGATCAAATTTGCCTCTGCCTAAATTCCCCAATAGCATTTCTGACCCCTAGAGATGAGTGCACTGCTTGCTTTCATGGTTCCATCCCTGAATGCTATGCTTAAATTTGAGGTTCATTTAGTAACTAGACCCTGTGATCCTCACTTCCTCCTTGAACCTTAGCATATGGCCTTCTGCCAGATTTCCCGGTTGCTGAGCTCTACAGGGTGTTAGGAAACCCATGCACTACCTCTTGTCACTCCTTGATGCTCTCTGCTTTATGCTGCTGCAAGTCTGGGCCTCCATTTCTCTACCACCATGATATTCTAGACTCATTCATGCCTGCATATTCCCATGGACTCCTGCTGTTGGGTTGATTTCCAATTGGCTACCTCAATTGTGCAGATCATTCCATCTTCCATATATTAGCTCTCACTGGTCTGACTAACCCCACCAGCAGCCAACACCTGGTTTGGATAGATTTTGTTACATGGGTGTTTTTCCAAAGATGTTCTGCAGAACCAAGGTTGGTAGACATAACATACACAAAGGGCTCTATAGTTAAATGGATATTTAAGGAGAATATGTGAGACAAACAGGATTCTTTACAGGAGAACTTCACAGAGCCTCTAAAATGATGACATGTGCTGACAATATCTCAGGAGGGATATAGTGCTTAGTGTTCTCAAAACTTATTTGACCGTGTTTTCCTTGGAGCATGTTCTTGGACTGCTGTTCCATGAAACAGACTTTGGAAAATGCTAAATCACATTCTTCAGGTTCCAGCCCCATGTTATTGACTTCCTGGCAGTAATGACATCATGGAAAGTCCCAGATGCAGCCCCCTTCTTGATGCCATGGAGCCGCAGGAGCTGATTTTGAATCCCAGGCCTTCTCCCTTTTCCTTTACTCTTATTCACTTGACTCTTTAAAAATTGCTTAACTTATCTGCCTCTCCATTTCTACTTTTACTTCACAGGGTGATTGATATGCAACTGTGTACATTATTATTATCTACAGTGGCTAATGCTAACATTTACTTACTGAACATTTGCTCTCCATTCATAACTGTTCTAATTCCTTTGCCTGGATAACCACTTAAAAAAAAAGATATATATATATATATATTTTTTTTTTTTTTTTGCCAGAGAGCACGTGAGTCAGGCGGGAGGGCAGAGGGAGAGGAAGAGAGAATCTTAAGCAGGCTCCATGCCCAGCGCAGAGACCGATGTGGGGCTCGATCTCACGACCCTAAGATCATAACCTGAGCTGAAATCAAGAGTCCAATCTTAAACAACTGAGCCACGCAGGCGCCCCATGTATCACTGCTTTTAATACAACAATCATGTGATGTAGACACAACCTTTGATCCCATTTTACAGAGGGGGCTATTGAGGCATAAGACAGCTAAATATTAACTTACCGAAGTTAACCAGCTAATAATGCTCAACTGAGATTCAAGCCACAGTAGCTGGACTGCAGCAACATTGTTCTCAACCAATGCTGTAATTTACTCATTCATTCAACACCTACTGTATGCCAGGTCATGCAATAAGCCCTAGATATATAGCAATAAATAGACATTCTTGCCCTGGTGGGGCTTATATTCCTAGTGGGTGGAAACAGGCAACAAATAAATAAGCATAGGTCTTGTAGTGATGAGTGACATGGAGAAAATTAAAGCAAAGAATGGGATATGCAAGTGCTATTTTTAGACAGGGTGGTCAAGGAAAGTCTCTCTGATTTAAGATGACATTTGAGCAGAAGGAAGTGATAAGTGGAGGGAAGAGTATTCCAGGCAGAGGGAACAGCAAAGGCCAAGGCCCTAAGGTGAGAGCACTTTTGAATCATTCACAATGTAGCAAGGGGCCAGTGTGGATGCAGCAGAGCAAGTAAGAGGGAGTGGAGTTAGCAAGGTTCAGAAGCACAGGTCATGGGGTGGATTGGGAATGGAGGTTAACTCTGTTAAGAAATACAGTTTTGCTCTGAAATAGAAAGCTGTTGGAGGGCTTGGGGCTGAGGCAAGATGTTCTGACTTAGTGGCAAAGGCCACTCGAGCTGCTATTTAGGGGGCAAGGAGAAGCAGGAAGACCAGCTGCAGGGATCCAGTCAAGAGATTATGTCAGCTAGGCATTAGCAGTGGAGGCGGGAGATAAGGTCAGATTCTGGAGAGATTGGGACAAGAAACCTAGCAGGATTTCCTAATGGATTTGACCTGGGATATGAGGGAAGGATAACTCCAAGATTTTCACCTGAGCACTTGGAAGGGGGCAGTTGAGATGGAGCAGGTTGGTGGAAGAGTGGGATCCTGGAGGAAAACCCCCGTTGAAAACCCTGCATGGTAATCACTCCTGCTTCAGCTTCAAGCTAGTGCTGCCTCTTATATGTAAACCTGCCTGTCACCTCTTGTCAGAAAATGAGAATGACATAATCCAATATAATCTCCCCCTTTTTGAGTCACCCAAGAACTTCAAACCCAGTTCAGGATGCTGTTGAAAATTTTTGATATTTCAAAGGGCTAAAAAGAATCAAAGACACACGTTTTCACTCTTGTACAAGGAGGATGGTAGAGAAAAAATACAGTGGGCGATTTGCTTTAATTCTTGAGAAATATGGATCCAAATGCAATGTTGCCACGAAGGTGGGGAGAAAGGATAAGACACAGAGTGTGGCTATTGAAAAGCAATGTTATTTAATAGCTAAAAAATGGCTGATTTAGAAATTCCATAACATCATAGGCCCCTCTCTTAGGAAAGGAGAGGCAACCACTCAGCAACTACCAGGGCTTTTGACATCGAGCTGGGCATTGTGGACACATTTATGTTTCCATGGCAACTCTCTCTGCACAGTTTGGCTGGACCAGCTCCCGTCTATGACTCAAGGCATCTGTGTGGCTCAGGCTACTTTCCACATTGCATGAGGCCACTCTTCAAGATTACCCCAAGTGACCCACTCTCCATGGTTCTGTGAGGAAGACAGTTATACATGGAACAATAGAGCTTTAGAAGTAGTGACTCGCTACATATTTTCATAAATATCAGTGTATTTATCTTTATAATTTTATTTACTTTGATTCTAGTGGGGTTTTTCCCCCCCAATTTTTTTGTAATTTAATTTCTTTGCCCTTAGATATGACAGCAAAAATACAAACAACAAAAGAAAAAAATAAATTGGACTACATTGAAATTAGAAACTTTTGTGCTTCAAAAATAAAAAGACAGCCCACAGAATAGTAGAGAATATTTACAAATCATCTATCTGATAAGGGACTTGTATCCAGAATATATAAAGAACTCCTACAACTCAAAAGTAAAAAGAGAAACAAACTGAAAAATGGGCAAAAGATTTGAATAGACATTTCTCCAAAGAAGATATTAAAATGGCCAATAAGCACATGAAAAAATGTTCAACACTTTAACTATTAGAAAAAGGCAAATTGAAACCACAGTGAGATACCAATTCACACCCACCAAGGATGGGTAATGTAAAAGACAAACAGGGGTGCCTGGGTGGCTCCGTCAGTTAAGTGTCTGACTCTTGGTTTCGGCTCAGGTCATGATCTCAGGGTCATGGGACCAAGCCCTGCATCAGCCTCCACACTGAGTTCGGAGTCTGCTTGAGTTTCTCTCCCTCTGTCCCTTTCCTACTCGCACGCACACTCTCTCTCTAAAGTAAATAAATAAATCTTTAAAAAAGAAAAAAGAGGGGTGCTTGGATGGCTTAGTTGGTTAAGCTTCTGATTCTTGATTTTGGCTCAGGTCATGACCTCGGGGTCATGAGATCAAGCTCCATGCTCAGTGCAGAGTCTGCTTGAGATTCTCTCTCTCCCTCTCTCTCTGCCCCTCCCCCACACTCACATGCACACACACTCTCTCTAAATAAATAAATAAAATCTTAAAAAAAAAAGACAAACAGTAACAAGCATTATGAGGATATAGATATATCACAACCCTCATTCATAGCTGTTAAAATTGTAAAATGGCTCAGGTGCTTTGGAAAACAATTGGCAGTTCCCCAGGAAATTAAATATAGGATTATTATATAACCCAGTAATTCCACTACTAGGTATATACCCAAGAGAATTAAAAACATGCCCACACAAAAACTTGAGATAAATGTTTATAGCAATGTTATTCATAATAGCCAAGAAATAGTAGCAATCCCAATGCTGATCCCCCAAGAAATGTGGTATAGATATACAATGGAATATTTTTGATTTGTCAATAAAAAACAATTAAGTATTGATGGTAGTACAATATGAGTAAACCTTAAAATATTATGCCAAGTGAAAGAAACAAGTCACTAAAGATTATGCATTATATGATTCCATTTACATGAAATATACAGAATAGGAAAATCTATGGAGACAGAAAATAGATGACTGGTTGCCTAGGGTTAAGGAGCATGGTGGGATATGGGCAGTGACTGCTAATGGTTATGGAGCTTCTTTTTGGGGTGATGGAAATGTTCAGAAATTGATGATGATGATGGTTGCACAACCATGAATATACTAAAACCCCTTGAATACTGTACTTTAAATGGGTGGATTATTTGGTATGTGAGTTCTATTTTAATAAAGCTATTAAATTTTATTCTATTTAAAAAAGAAGGGGCACCCACACCCCAATGTTTATAGCAGCAATGTCGACAATAGCCAAACTGTGGAAGGAGCCTAGATGTCCTTCAACAGATGAATGGATAAAGAAGATGTGGTTCATATATACAATGGACTATTACTCCGCCATCAGAAAGGATGAATACCTACCATTTATATCGACATAGATGGAACTGGAGGGTGTTATGCTAAGTGAAATAAGTCAGTCAGAGAAAGACAATTATCATATGGTTTCACTCATATGTGGAATATAAGAAATAGCACAGAGGATCATAGGGGAAGGGAGGGAAAACTGAATGAGAAGAAATCAGAGAGGGAGCCAAACCATGAGAGACTCTTGACTCTGGGAAACAAACTGAGGGTTGTGGAAAGGGAGGTTGGTGGGGGGATAGGGTAACTGGGCTATGGGAATTAAGGAGGGCACGTGATATGATGAACACTGGGTATTATATACAATTAATGAATCATTGAACACTACACCAAGACCTAATGATGTACTGTATGGTGACTAACATAACATAATAAAATGAAATTTAAAAAATATAAATAAAATAAAATAAATAAAAATGTAGACTATTTAAAGAAAATTACTGAGTAAATAACAGTACAGAGAATCTGAAGACAGGGCAAAAATTGCAAAGGTGTTAGCCAAATGACTGAAGTGAAAATAAAACCCCAATTTTTAACCTGGCATCCAAAGCCCTGCACATTTTCACCCCTACCTTTTTAGTCTCTATTCCTTGAACACAGTTCTCAGATCATGCAATTTTCTTGCCTTTATTTCACTGTTATAAGGATAGCTGGAATTTATGGAAAGTAAATGCTACTCTCTACATGGGTAACCATTCAGAATCTTGACATCTATTATCTTACGGAATTCTTACAATAACCCTATATAGTAGTTATCATTGTCTACACTTTGTAGATAAATAGAAAACAAAGCTAAAGAGGATTAATAATTTACACCTGACTGCAATGAAACCCACCACTAACACGGCCTCTCTTAAATTATATGTCTGTGCACCCTCACATTTTGGGTTGTGTCTTAGTTTTAGGTGTTGTGAAATGGTCAAATGCCCTGCTGCTTCTGTCTCCTGGTAAAGAGAAAGGCTAGAGCCCAAATGCGAGACCCCATGAACTCATGGATCTTTCCAACCTCTTGCTCAGTCACATCTTTGGCATTAGGATTTATTTCACTGTAGCTGAAACCCCAGGAGACAGATGATTTCTCCAGATTTATAAGTGCCTGAGCTTTATTAAGTAATAAACTTGGTTCTGAGGATTACCTCTCCTATGTAGGCAAAGTTTCCATCCCTGAGCTGTCAAAGTGGTTTAATTTGTCTGACCCAACATGAACATGGTGAACCCCATGCACTGATTGGGGCATAGTGGACGCTCATAGTGATCTTTTTGTCAACTCTGAACCCAGAATCAAGGACTTACAGATTCACACAATGAAGCAAGTTTGACTTGAATGCTCAAACTGGACACTCTAGTTCTGCTTCTGCTGCTACTAGGAAGAAAGAGAAGGCACCATATCCCCTTGTACAACTTAGTCAAATTACAGCCCCAAATTCCAAGAAATAACGTGCCTCCCATTTCAGAGATAAAAACAGGGATCTTGTTTCTCTTCTTTCAGTCATTTGCCTAACTTTGTATATAAAGTCTATGAGTCCTTCACATTCCATGTTTCAACTCCATACTCCCTTAACACACCTTAAACCAAAAGCATGAGCTTCCTCTTTCTACTTCCTGTCTAGCTTTAGGCCCTGCTGATTGCATGCTCAAGCAGAAGAGTGTGTTCTAGATGGCCCTTTGGTTTCCTGCCTACATCCAGAATGCTGTCAATTCCTCAGTGGGTTGGTAGAGAACAAGCTCTACTTTTTGCTTCATTCTCTTTCTCCACCTCCTATAGCTGACTTTCTCAAAACTTCAGTCATCTTAGGAACAAGAGTAACAAACATAGGGACTCTATAACCCTACATGTGCCAAGCCCACATACCACCTGTACTATTTATTAGCTATATAACAGGTGTTAGCAATCGAGGCTTTAAATTGCCTCAATTTCTTCTTATATACATAAAGATGTTTTTTAAAGGAAATTAATGGATAAGGCAGGAAAAAAGTGCAAAAAGCCAAAAGAGCCATGACCCCGGAGGAAATAGAGTACTAGAAAAATATAGTAGTTAGTGTCATGGATTGTAAGGTTCTAGCTTTTGAATCCTTATAGGAAAGAAAGCTTGGTTTTTAGAATTGGTCCTCTGTGCTTCTCCCTCTCAGCATTGAATGCATCAAACTTTAAGAGAAACCATTTTGCTTAGTCTCCTTTCAGTGATAGATACAGCTTGACTGATGCTTGCCAAGACACGTAAAATGTTGTCACAGAGTGCTAATATCCCAATTTAGTGTTCAGTGCATTTCTTTAATAATGCAGAGAGGAATTATCATATGCAAAACACTATGTTCCTGTTATATTGCTTAATCCATCTAACAGTTTTATGAAGCAAAGGGAGAAAATATTTGCAAAGGATATATTTTATAAAGGATTATTATCCAAAATATACAAAGAACTTTTAAAACTCAACAATAAGAAAACAACCGAATTAAAAATGGGCCATAGACCTTCACAGACATCTCACCAAAAAAGATAAACAGATGGAAAATAAACATTTTAAAAGATGCTCAACATAATATATCATCAGGGAAATGCAAATTAAAACAAGACATTGCTATACACATATTAGAAGGGTCAAAGTATAGGACATGGACAACACCAAATGTTGGTGAGGATGTTCAGCAACAGGAACTCTCATTCATGGCTCCTGAGAGTCATGGTATAGTCACTCTGGAAGACAGTTTGGTGTCTTTTTACAAAACTAAAAATATTCTTACCATATGATCCAGCAACTGTGATCCTTGGTATTTATCCAAAGGAGTTGAAAACTATGTCCATACAAATACCTGCACACAGATGTTTATAGCAGCTTTATTCATAATTACCAAAACTTGGAAGCAACCAAGATGTCCTTCAATAGGTGAAAGGATAAAGTGTGGGTACAGTCAGACAACAGAATATTACTCAGCACCAAAAAGAAATGAGCTATCAAGCCATGAAAACACATGTAGGAACCTTAAATACATATCACTAAGTGAACAAAATCAATCTTAAGGGGCCACATATTATATCATTCTAGCTATATGCAATTCTAGAAAAAGGGCAAAACTATGGAGGCAATAAAAAGATTGATGGTTGCCAGGGGTTAAGAGGGGAAGAGGGATGAATAAGCAGAGCACAGACGATTTTTAAGGTAGTAAAACTACTCTGTATGATACTATAATGGTGGATACTTATCATGACACATTCACCCAAACCCATAGAACATACAACACCAAGAGTGAAACACAATGTAAATGATGGAGCTTGGATGATAATAATGTATTAATGCAAGTTTACCAAGTGTAACAAATGTACCACTCCGGTGCAGAATTTTGATAATGGGGAAGGCTATATATATGTAGGGACAGGTGTTATAGGGGAAATGTTTCTGCCTTCTGCTCAATTTTGCTATGAGCCTAAAACTGCTCCAAAAAAATAAAGTCTATTTTAAAAAAGAGAAGGAAGGAAGGAAGGAAGAAAGGAAAGAAGAAGGGGATAGGAGAGAGAGAGGGAGGAAGGGCATGGGAGAGGGAGAGAGGAAGGAAGGAACTGAAGATCCTAGAAATTAATGAGTAACCGGAACAGGCAGTGGTGTGTGGTAACTGGCTTGCACCAACTGGTGAAAGTTGGGTGTATGGTCCTATTCCCAAATCCACATGTAGTGATGTCAAGTTATTAGCTCAGAGCCAGCCATCATGAGAGTATACCCAGGAACTTAGCAAATATTACCATCTAGGGCTTATGTTTGTCTTTTTTTTTTTCTTTGAGAACCAGTTTCTAAACATTTTATACCATGAGACTAGGATTTAAATTAAGTCTGTAA
>NW_027744003.1:0-306 GCF_054177405.1 Leptonychotes weddellii | reverse complement strand
ATACGGAGAACGAATCCAAGCGTGCACTGGATTAGCTCAAGTGGCAGAACAGCCCGTGCCCTTAAAGATCACACGGGAGGTCACTGCCATGGGAACGGGGTGCCGCTGACCCGCACACCCTCCTTCCCTCACCCCTGATCCCACGGCAGAGGGACTATCCTTTCCTGGATTCCAGAACAAAGGGGAGGAGGAAAGTGCCCGGGGGTCTCCCCCACCCAGGGCCCTGTAGCGCACATGTCCCCCAGAGGTGCCCAGAGAGGTGTCTACACCAAGCACTGTCCACACAGCCTCAAAGCACAAGTGAGT
>NW_027744002.1:0-306 GCF_054177405.1 Leptonychotes weddellii | reverse complement strand
CACAGACAGCGAGCTACGAACGTGAGTGGTAGGAGGCTGGGGGGGGGGGGGAGCCAGGAGAGGCAGCCCCCAGACCCTAATGATTCCCGCCTCGCAGGCCTGGACGTCTTCTCGCGGCCTGCTTCGCCAGGCCTGCAGCTGTTACCCTGGAGAGAGAGCAGCCTGGACGGGCTGGGGGCCACCAGCAAGGTGAGGGGTGGCTGGGGAGGAGGCTGGTGGGCAGGGGCCGGGAGTGCGGTCAGGACCACCTCCCATTCCTGGCTGCACCCCCAGTCTCCGTGCCCTCCACCCCAGGCTCTTCCTTTT
>NW_027744001.1:0-306 GCF_054177405.1 Leptonychotes weddellii | reverse complement strand
GCCATCTATCTTCCCGAATAGCACCTCGGATTCACTTCTCCGCATGGCCTACCTTCCAGAAAGTGGTCACTTTTCTGTTCAGAGAGTTGCTGCTATTCTTTTCTTTGATCTCCTGTTGAGTTTGTAGGTGTTCAGAATGGTTTGATACCTATCTAGCTGAATTCCTGGGGCCAGACGAAATTTAGGTCTCCTACTCCTCTGCCATCTTGCTCCTCCAAGCATCAATACTTAGCCTTTAATGTGGGCTGCAGTTCCATTCAGCATTATAATAGATTCCATTGCACTTGCACAGATAACAATCTGTGT
>NW_027744000.1:0-306 GCF_054177405.1 Leptonychotes weddellii | reverse complement strand
CCCCCTCACATAGAAAAATGAGTAAATTAACATAAATTTACATATTACCGATCCTAGTTCTCTATTTCTGTTGTGTATGATTTTAAAATTTTACTATTAATTTTGTTAATATTTGATCTTCTCTTATCCTTCATCTGCCTTCATTTTGGCAGCTCTCCTCCCATATTAGTGGATGAAGGTACTTTTGCTGAGAATGGGGGTGGCAAGGGGGCCCCTGTCTCCTTTCCTCAGCCTGGACCTTTCTATACTAGATCTACTAGAAACACCAGGGGCGCCTGGGTGGCTCAGTCGTTAGGCGTCTGCCTT
>NW_027743999.1:0-306 GCF_054177405.1 Leptonychotes weddellii | reverse complement strand
TTGGAACCAAACAGAAGCTTCTGATGTTCTGATTTGTATATAAACAGTTCTTGTGGTTGGCAAATCAGAATATCTTGCATCTAGAAAAAGAATTAGTGAGAATAGGTCTTAACTTTATTTTATTTATTTATTTATTTATTTTTAAAGTTTTATTTATTTATTTGACGGAGAGAGAGACAGCGAGAGAGGGAACACAAGCGGGGGAGTGGGAGAGGGAGAAGCAGGCTTTCTGCCGAGCAGGGAGCCTGATGCGGGGCTCGATCCCAGTACCCTGGGATCATGACCTGAGCTGAAGGCAGATGCTTA
>NW_027743998.1:0-306 GCF_054177405.1 Leptonychotes weddellii | reverse complement strand
TGATCCAAAGTCCAGGAAAGTAGGACAGGAGTATCGGCAGATGCCCAGAGAGGCTGGGGCATGTTGCAGAAGTGGTCTGATAAGTCTGTGGCTGTTAGGTACCACCGCTAACACTGAGCTCCAAACTGTCTCCTGGTCCTTGCTTTGCTTGCTCAAACATTGTAAGTTTTCTTGTAGAAACTTCTGTTTGGCCAAGCCTCGGACACCTGTGTGTGCTCCATCTGCCAAGGGTGAGGGGAGGGAGTATGTGGCCTCCTCCCTTGGCTTTTGCAGTAAGAAGTAGGACTTGGCTTCCCATCAAAACCC
>NW_027743997.1:0-306 GCF_054177405.1 Leptonychotes weddellii | reverse complement strand
GTTTCTCTGTGTGCAGTGTGGTATCAAATGAGAATAAGCCCAAGAGCTGTTTTTCAAGTTTTGCATCAGAGCCAAAATTATGTTTGATGGGAAGGAAGGAAGGGTAAAAGGAAGGGTGGAAGGAAGGATAAAAAAGAAAGGGTGGAAGGAAAGGTGAAAAAGAAAGGGTGGAAGGAAGGGTGAAAAAGAAAGGGTGGAAGGAAGGGTGAAAAAGAAAGGGTGGAAGGAAGGGTAAAAAAAGAAAGGGAGGAAGGAAGGGTAAAAAAGGGAGGAAGGAAGGGTAAAAAGAAAGGGAGGAAGGAAGGG
>NW_027743996.1:0-306 GCF_054177405.1 Leptonychotes weddellii | reverse complement strand
TCAAGCCCAGCGTCGGGCTCCCCGCTTACTGGGGAGCCTGCTTCTCCCTCTCCCTCTGCCTCTCCCCACTGCTCATGCTCTTTCTCTCTCTGTATCTCTGTCTCAAATGAATAAATAAAAAAAAATCTTTAAAAAAAATAAAAGAAATAAATTCCTGTTGTAATGGCCAACAGACACATGAAAAAGTGCTCAACATCACTCGGCATCAGGGAAATCCAAATCAAAACCTCAATGAGATACCACCTCACACCAGTCAGAATGGCTAAAATTAACCACTCAGGAAATGACAGATGTTGGCGGGGATGC
>NW_027743995.1:0-306 GCF_054177405.1 Leptonychotes weddellii | reverse complement strand
CTCCCAGCCTGGTGGAGAGAAAAGAGCAAGGGCTTTGGTGATAATACACCGGGCTTGAATCCTGGCTGTGGTGTTAGCTGTGTGAACCCTGGGCAAATGACTACCTCTCTGCATTTGTTTCTTTATCTATAAAATGTGGATATTATCACAAGGATTAGAAACAATATAGGTAAAATTCTGGGCCCAGTGCCTGGCTCATAAATGATCGCATTTAGAAACACCTGTTTATTAGTAAAAAAAGATTTTGTAGGATTTCCAGGGTGTGTTTTCCATTATTACTCAGTGATTCAAAAAGTGGCACAGTGT
>NW_027743994.1:0-306 GCF_054177405.1 Leptonychotes weddellii | reverse complement strand
TGTGTCTCTCATGAATAAATAAATAAAATCTTTTAAAAAAATAAAAATAAAAAAAATAAAATAAAAACCAGCCAGGAGGGGCGCCTGGGTAGCTGAGTCGTTGGGCATCTGCCTTCGGCTCAGGTCATGATCCCAGGGTCCTGGGATCGAGCCCCGCATCAGGTTCCCTGCTCAGCAGGAAGCCTGCTTCTCCCTCCCCGACTCACCCTGCTTGTGTTCCCTCTCCCGCTGTGTCTCTCTCTGTCAAATAAATAAAATCTTTAAAAAAATAAAAAATAAATAAAAATATCGAGGACATAAAACTCT
>NW_027743993.1:0-4591 GCF_054177405.1 Leptonychotes weddellii | reverse complement strand
AGCCTCCTTTTTTTTATAGTTTTAGAAGTCATAGCTTTCCCCAACTGCCCAAAGGACCAGCCTGGCAGGGAGTTGGCTATGATTTTTGCTGTGTGCAAGTCCAATAAATCTCATGATAGAACATTAAGAGTGACCACCTAGTGAACTCCTTAATGTACCACATGCTTGGCACACGCTATCTTACTATGTCTGCTTTTCACAATGAGCTCATGACCAGGTAAAAACTCACATAGCTTTTCATGTAAATTCAGGGGGTACTCCCTGATCCCCTAGTACCTTCTGCCTGCAAAGCTCATGGTTTTCCTACTATGCCATGTGACACAAGAGGTTTTATCTGTCTACTTACCATTTTCAGCCATAGCCTCCTCACATCATGGAATTCTGGGGAACTCAGAGGTCAGCTAACCTCTTACACATTGCAGCAAGCCCCTTTACAGCATCACCCACTGCTTGCTATTCATTGGTGATGCAAGGCAGATTTGACAAAAATTTCATTGTTGAGGTATGCTCTACCCTCTTGTAAGTTCACTTACTGGTCTTTGTTCTGTGCTCAAGAACAAGTCAGAACAGGTTTATCTATTTTCCTTGTGATGTCCTTCAGATATTTGATGGCAATCATCTTCATTTTGCTTGGGCTCCCCTCTTCCATGCTCAAGACCCCTGTTTTCTCAGAAAGCACATCCCCTGGATGTCCTCTTACTTGTCAAGGACCCTCTAAATAGGTCAAAGAATGGACCACAGTACTAGCCATAGACTGACTACCATGAATTGCTAATTAACTCCTCATGTATGTATTCTGTCCCTCATGGATTATGGAAAAACAGTGAGCCTGACTCATTGCTCTTTTTATCCCTAGTAGACAGGTCTTGCAAATAGAAGGTGCTTGATGGTGTTTCCTGATCCCTTGACTCATTTGTTCAGAAATATTGTTATCACTCCTTGGGGTCCTTCATATGCTCTCAATTATCTAAAGAACTAGCTTCAGGAATTGAGATCAGCATGGTAGGGCTGCTCCACACAAGCCACATGCATCTTGGGACCACTTGGGGGCAGTGACAAATGTGACAAGGTCTATGAAATACTTGTCAATAATGCACATAAAACTATTTTATGTCAGTGTTCATTGTACTTCAATGATAATCTAGCTGAAACACAAGTCAGAATCAAATCCCTTTTGTACTAGTTGTCTATTGCTGCATAACAAATTATTCTAAAATTTAGTGGTTTAAAACACTAATAACTATTTTTCTGGGTATCCCTCACAGTATCTGTGTGTTAAAAATTCAGGTGTGGCCTGGCTGAGCAGTTCTGACTCAAGGTCCCTCCTGAAGTTGCATCAGATGTCAACCTCAGTTCTGTCACCTGAAAGCTTAACTGGGGTTGGAAGATTTTATTCCGAGTACCTACTTACATGGCTAGGAAGTGGTGCTAGCAATTGGCAGAAGGCCTCATTTCCTCTCCACAGAGTTGCATATCTTCACAGCCACCCCCTAGAACAAGGGATACAAGGGATCCAAGAGACCAATACATAATCTTGTCTTTTGTCTTTTTTGACAGAGCTGTGAAAGTCACACACTGTCACCTGCTCTATTCTATCGGTCATACAGATCACCCCTGATTCAAAGCAGAAGGGGTTACTAAAGTGGTTACAAGGATCAATGGAGATCCAACAAGAGGAGGAGGCTTTCCTGGGTATTCTATATGTAGAGATTGGCTCTAATTCCCATTTTGAGGCAGTATACTATCTTCACCCAGAGACCTGATTGCCCAGGACAAGGTCTTAATTAGAAGAAGCCAAGACACTTGAATTTGTGAGATTTTGTGACCCTAATAAGACCCATCCAGAAGTCTACAGTTTATTCATTTATTTCACTAAATACCTATTGAACATTTACTATATGCTTGGCACATTTCTACATGCTTAGAATATACCAGTGAGCAAAACTAAACAACAGGCAAGTGTATTTATTCATCATCTGTCTTCTTTCTAGACTTTGAAAATGAGAGATTAACATCTTCTCATTTCTGGGTTTCTTGGATCTCATTCTTTTAATTCTAGACTCTGACCTTCATACATGTAAAGCCAAAACAACAATAATAGCAACAATTATTGTTGTATAAATAACATTTGTAGGACATTTACTATGTGCCAGATGCATGGTAAGCAGTTCATTTATTATATCATTTGATACTCTTAACAGTTTAATGCAGTAGGTATTTTTTTTTTGCAAATGAGGAACCTGGGGCTTAGGTAAATAACTTGTCCAAAGTCATACAGTTAGTGAGTGGAAGATCTGGGACTCCAAAGCTTCAACCATATTGCAACAAAATCTGTGTTCTTAAAGTTGATGAATCATCCCCTAGCAGATGTTGAAACTCAAATGCCTCTAGAGGCCAGGTAAGTGATGTAAAGGGAGAGAGCTAATGAGACAATAGGGAGTAGTGAGGACATTGGTGAGCTATCGACTCATGTCTGTCTCAAGGCATGAAAGTTCACATTTTTCTCAAACACTTCATTGGCCAAATAAAATACATCTCAGGGCCAGATTCAGCTAGCAAGACCCAGGTTCAAAATTTAGGTATCATACCTTAAATTCAATTAATGTCTCAACTACAAGAATCTTTAAAAATCTTGTACAACTTGGTTTTCATCCAAAGTCTATATTTAAAATATTGGTTTCTTGTGGTGAATGAGACAGTGGAGAATAGAAAATGACTAAGATTTCATTCTTCATTTGTTCATTCAATAAATATTTATTTAGAGGCTTCTATATGCTAAGCTCTGGGGTTAAAATAGATAATATAACAGATGCCATTCCTGCCTTCTTGGAACCTAGATCTAGTCAGAAGTTTTACATTCATACTCAAGAGAGGATACACGATGTTCCTCAAGCTTATTTTAATATTCGCAAGACCCAAGTGTTCCAAGGAAAAGACTTTGGGAAATACTTTACCCTAAACCAGGAGATGCAAAATAACAGCCCTCTAGCTGAGTAGACATACTTGACTGGCTAGTATAGTGATTTAAGGTTTTTGAAAATGTCTTTAGGAAGGGCCTACACTCTGCTATTGGCCACAGACTCCACCTTTATCTATTGGAAATTCCCTGTCCTGCTTCAAACATTTATATTGCTTAATGGCTCCTGAATGCATTTGCATTTACAGTCTCTTTTCAGAATCCCTCCTGCTCTGAAATCCTCTTGGCATCTTGGGGAAAAACTAAGAATGAAGACTGGTGATTTAAATATTCCAGGTGGAGATAAAGTCTAGGCAACTCTGTGGAATAGTAGAAAGCAGAGAGGCTGTCATGGGAAAATAACTTGGGAGACAAACGTACAGGCAATGAAAAGAGACCCACACTACCCCAAGGTGAAGCTGAAATAGAACTCCTCAAGGATAAGAATGTCATATAAATTACAGAACTTCCAGTGAAATTTGAATTTCAGATAAATAGTAACTATTTTTTAGCATAAATATGTCCCAAGTATTGCATAGGACACACTTATATTAAGAAATTATTTATTGTTTATCTCAAATTCAAATTTAACTGGGTGTTATGCATTTTTATTTGCCAAACCTGGCAACTACTCAGGAGACAACCAGCCAGTGGCTTGGTGGCAATTTGTAGATTTTATTTTTTTCTAATATGAAGGAAAGAAACTAGTGGCCATCTCCCACCTTTAGACTCTACTCAGAGGTGTACTTCTGATTGTAAAGGCTATGGGATACTGCAACTGTCAGGAATGCAGAGAGGCTGAAATCTAACTATTTGAGAACGGGAATCAATGGTTTGGGCCTGGGAGGAAATCCTACAAGCCATCTAGTCCCATTCCCTGCCAAAATACTATGGAAATGGCCTAAGTAGTGACTTAGTTTTAACCAGATTGAAAAAAAATAATCACTGCACCAGGGGTTGAAGATAAGCCCCTGGTCTTGTATCTTACTTCTAGACAAAGAGGAAATATCCAGAGGCTGTGCTACAGAACACCAGTCCAAACCTTGACCCAAAGTCACAGGAAGAAAATGGTCAGGTAGCTTCTTTTCAACATCACCAAGTGTTTGCTGTGCTTTCTTCTAGATACTTGAAAAGACGAGAAAGCTTTTGTTCATTATTGAGTTTTACTATAAAAGAATATCCAATTCCACAAAAATATGCATCTTCAAAAACACAACCTTGGTCATTTCTCAGGCAAGGTTTTCTCCCTATTAGAATGAAGATCACTGGTGCACTTTAAAATTAAGTTAAAATTCTTTGAAGAGAATTCTCATTATGGTCATCCATCATCCTCAAGGACTTTCCTAAACAAAAGGGAGTATCACTGTACAAAGCTTTCTTCCCTGGACACAGTGACATGCAAGCTGCAACAGTTTTTAAAAATCAGACTCTCACCTTAGGAAATTCCAACAGGAAGGAACAAAGGTTGTGGAGAGTTTCCAGGCCTAAATTTTCATTTCTTATCCAGACAGAGGAAATGTATAGGACACAGGGGGCTGTGTATCTTTGATTTCCTTTCTTTACTGATTGCTTTTGCCCTGAAACTCATCTATACTTCTACATGGATGTGCTTGGGGGACACAGGGGAGTGTGTAC
>NW_027743992.1:0-306 GCF_054177405.1 Leptonychotes weddellii | reverse complement strand
TACAGGCTGCAGAAGATGAGTCACTGTTGGTCTGTATTCATTCATTCATTCATTCACTCATTCACTCATTCATTCACCAAGCACTGGTTCACTCGATGTCAGACACGGTACTAGGTTTGGGAAATGGCGAGGGAAATTAAGTGCAAAAAGTCCCATGATGAAAGTCTGTTCCAGCAAACAAAGAATGCCAGGGCCTGGGTGGAACCTTAACAAAGGATCCCATCCAACACCCCATCCTGCTGAAGATCTGAAGCCCAGAGAGGTGAACACGAACCGCACATAGCGGTTTTGGCTATTAGGGAGTGG
>NW_027743991.1:0-306 GCF_054177405.1 Leptonychotes weddellii | reverse complement strand
GCATCTGAACCTCTTGAGAAGAAATTTAGATAATTGGCAGAGTTTTGAGGTTGAATAAATGATAAATAGAAAACTGAGCAAATAGACCAAAAAAAGACCATCTTTAGCTCCAAAAGAAAAATAAAATATTGGAGCTCAGGGAAGCCTGCCCTAATGTGGCATATTGATTATTTTGAATTAAAGTTACTATTTTTTTAAAACCAGAGCAAGAAGAACCTCTGACCCATCATTGTCTCCAGATAGCAGGAAATATATCCCCCATGTGAAAAGTACCTTCCCTGTACCAAGAGGTAGGCAGACATCCTT
>NW_027743990.1:0-306 GCF_054177405.1 Leptonychotes weddellii | reverse complement strand
GGGAGTCTGCTTCTCCCTCTGACCCTCCTCCCTCTCGTGCTCTCTGTTTCTGTCTCAAATAAATAAATAAAATCTAAAAAAAAAAATAAAAAAAAAAAATAAAAAATAAAAAAAAAAAATTCTTGAAAGTTGGGTTTATTGTCACTACATATGAACTTATAATTTTAAAGTATTGTGATCAGAGATTGTACTCAGTTCTCTTTCTGTTTTAAGGATATTATAGAGATTTTCTTTGTGGCTTAATGTATGAACAAGTACTCCAAGGGTATTATAAGGGAGGTAGAGTCTCCATATAGAGTATGACAT
>NW_027743989.1:0-306 GCF_054177405.1 Leptonychotes weddellii | reverse complement strand
TGCCCTTGACTTTGGGCTTGACCATGTGACATGCTCTAAACCAACAGAATATGAGAAGATTTGACATTTGCCACAAATGAGCAGAAGCTTACAATTCCAAGTTTCCTCTCTGTCTCAATCCTATATTGTCATATCCCAGAAAGGAGATTCTCCTTGAGCCTGGGTCCCACAATGAGAAGACTCATACAACACAACCCCAGTCTAGCTGTGTAGTTCAAGCAAAGCTAAGCCTGTCACATGGTAAATACTTGGTATATGAACTAAAATCTTAATGTATATTTTTATGTGCATAGAAGAAAAAGTCTC
>NW_027743988.1:0-306 GCF_054177405.1 Leptonychotes weddellii | reverse complement strand
TCACATTTGCTTCACAACCTCCGAAGCAAACTGGTAAGCTTTTGGCTTTTTGCATTTATCAAGTAAACTGTGTTAAGTTCACTCTCACCCCATCCCAGATCACTCACCCTGAGTCCTAACTTTATCCATGAAGCTCGTGTCGGTGGGAGGCTATGGGGCAAATAGGGGAGCAAGGATGGGGAGAGAGTCAGAGTGGTCCGTTGGATGAACCAGAGCTTAACTAGCCAACCAGAAGTTCACTTTTCCAATTTAAGAATTCAATAATTTTCCTGAATGAGAGTTTGGACAAGTTGTCAGAGGTCACTG
>NW_027743987.1:0-306 GCF_054177405.1 Leptonychotes weddellii | reverse complement strand
CCCACAGCGGCCCCGCCCGACACTGTAAACAGCAAGGAGCTCTGCCTTTGACCTCTCCAAGTGTCACTGCATTGTGTCCCGCCATCAAAAGAATCTTCGAATCTCACCAACATTTGGGCCCAGGTGGGAAATCTGCACTCTGGCCAGCCTTCAGCTGTTCCCCCACCGTGTGCCCCTTCATTCCTCATCCTGACTCCCCATTTTCTTCTGTGTTCCTCCTGCAGAATCGGGATAGCCCAGTGGTTACTCCTGACATCCTGGGCACAAGTCCTCGTGCCCCTGGGGCTTGTCACTGCATCCCCGATG
>NW_027743986.1:0-306 GCF_054177405.1 Leptonychotes weddellii | reverse complement strand
TGCATTCTTATCTTTAACCCTTTGATTCATAACAGTGTTCTGTCAGTACCAAATTATTAACAATTGATTGCCTTATTTTACTCTCCGAGAGATGGTTTAAAACCACAGACTTTAGTCAAGATTTTCTATGAACAGAGATAAAGTTGCAAATAAGAACTGATAACTAATAGGCCTGTTTTTTTTGTTTGTTTGTTTGTTTGTTTTTCAGGAGTGTGTCAAAATTTTTATTTATTTATTTTATTTATTTATTTATTTTTGTTCTTATGTTAATCCCCATACATTACATCATTAGTTTTAGATGAAGTG
>NW_027743985.1:0-306 GCF_054177405.1 Leptonychotes weddellii | reverse complement strand
CCCTTCCTTCCTCCCTTTCTTTTTACCCTTCCTTCCTCCCTTTTTTACCCTTCCTTCCTCCCTTTCTTTTTTTACCCTTCCTTCCACCCTTTCTTTTTCACCCTTCCTTCCACCCTTTCTTTTTCACCCTTCCTTCCACCCTTTCTTTTTCACCTTTCCTTCCACCCTTTCTTTTTTATCCTTCCTTCCACCCTTCCTTCCTTCCCATCAAACATAATTTTGGCTCTGATGCAAAACTTGAAAAACAGCTCTTGGGCTTATTCTCATTTGATACCACACTGCACACAGAGAAACAGGCATGTTTGT
>NW_027743984.1:0-306 GCF_054177405.1 Leptonychotes weddellii | reverse complement strand
ACACAGAGGGGGGTAGAGGGCGGGGGACAAGAACATAGGACCCCTTCACATCTAACCATCTCCTGGGACTCAGAGTAAGCACTTTTATGAATGTCTTTGGTAATCAAAGATGGCCTCCTTATCATGCTGCCCACCTCAGCTCCTGTCCATTCTGTCCTGGGGTGCTTTTATATAATTCTTTCCCACTTACCCCCTGCCCAACACAGCGGGACCCACGGCGGGACCAAGAGTACTCCTCTTTTGGTGTAAACAGACTCACGTCTGTCATTGACATTTTCTTTGGACATTGCTCTTTTTTTTTTTTTT
>NW_027743983.1:0-306 GCF_054177405.1 Leptonychotes weddellii | reverse complement strand
TGGGGCGCCTGGGTGGCTCAGTTGGTTAAGCGACTGCCTTCGGCTCAGGTCATGATCCCAGGGTCCTGGGATCGAGTCCCACATCGGGCTCCCGGCTCAGCAGGAAACCTGCTTCTCCCTCTCCCACTCCCCCTGCTTGTGTTCCTGCTCTCGCTGTCTCTGTCTCTGTCAAACAAATAAATAAAATCTTTAAAAAAAATAAAAATAAAAAAAATAAAAAATCAACACCACTAATCTATGCTATTCTAGTTCTGAATTCAAAATATCCCAACACAGACCAAAATATACCATTTTAAAGCCAAATCT
>NW_027743982.1:0-4592 GCF_054177405.1 Leptonychotes weddellii | reverse complement strand
TGGGCGTGGTTACTGGTGGCCGGTTGCGTCTGAGTGATTAAGACACCGGGCAGGATGAAACAAAATGTCCACAATACATTTATTTATTTTTTTATTATTTATTCATGTGAGAGAGAGAGAGAGAAACAGCATGAGAGGGGATAGGGTCAGAGGGAGAAGCAGGCTCCCCGCTGAGCCAGGAGCCCGATGTAGGACTCGATCCCAGGACTCTGGGATCATGACCTGAGCCGAAGGCAGTCGCTTAACCAACTGAGCCACCCAGGCGCCCCACAATACATTTAAAGACCAGGTTGGCATATGTGAAGAAAGGCAGCGTCAAAACAGAAAAATGAGGTTCAAAGAGACAAAAGCTGTCAGTATGTGTCCATCCCTGGCCAAGGAGAGAGAAACAACATTTTCGAGGACGGGGGGGGGGAATAATAAAAAGAGTAAGTGAATTAGCACACCTGGGCATTGGGATCGGACAGTGTAGCGCTGGGAATACTGAAAACATGGTGTTTGTAGACCCGAAAAAAAAAAAAAAAAGGAGTGTCTCAGGTGAGAGGCTATCTTGAGCACTTCCAATTAAACAAGCAGAGCACACACCTTTCAGACTCCAAAACGCAGAATCCATATAATTAGATCAACGACAAACTTTAGACCTCTAAGACAAACCTGATTGTCAAACTCCCGGGCTTAAACAGTTTCCTCTCTGTCTTCTTGCCTCTAGCATAAAATTCTATCCTCTCTTCGAAGGCCCTCTCCATTTGATCCCTGCCACTCAATCACACATGGAACCACACCGAACCGTCAGACCTCCCCAAACACATCAGGATCTTCTTCCTCAATTATTTCAGAGCTTCTGCACACTGGATGCCCTTTACTCATAGGTAGATGCCCTATTCCCCCCTTACCCTCCTTCTCACCTCTGTCCTCTGATTGGCAAACTCCTACTTGGGTTTCAAGACTTATGGAAATGTCACTTCCTAGGAAACCTTTTATTAAATTCCCCAGAGGAAGTTGGTTTTTCTTCACATCACAGTGTGATACTTATCACCCTGCACTACTATATACATGTTTACATGCTGCCTTTGCTTTCTAGACTATGAGCTCCTCCTAGATGGAAATACTGTTTTATTCATGTTGTATCCACAACAGCTAGCACAGTACTTGACACACTGTCAGATTTCAGTAGGCTTTAGCTGAATGAACATTTGCTGAAAGAGAAACAAATAGTAAAATATTGTAAGAATGGCAAGTGATGTATGAATCAAACATCAGAGCCATACACATAATTGAGGAAATTCCATGTCAGTGCAGCATAGAGCCAGGAAAAGTTGTCAGGTTTCTGTGCTCAGCTGAGAAAACTAATAGGAAAGATGGAAGACCAGGCATGGGTTGAAAAGGAAGGTTACAGTCTTGTGTCACAGCTTACAAAAAGGCCTTAAAACATATAAAGGGTGAAGAGAGCTGCTTTGAGCTGTGATCCAACAGAAGGAATAAATTGAAATATGAGACCATGGGAAAAGGGAATTAATGTAGCCTGGAGCACCCTAGTAATGGACTTTAAAGGATTATGATCTAGGGGTGCCTGAGTGGCTCAGACGGTTAAGTGTCTGCCTTCGGCTCAGATCATGATCCCAGGGTCCTGGAATAGAGCCCCGCATTGGGTTCCTTGCTCAGTGGGGAGTCTCCTTCTCCCTCTGCCTCTCCTCCCCCTCCCCAGCTTGTGCTTTCTCTCTCTCTCAAATAAATTTTTAAAAATCTTCTTTTTTTTTTTTTAAAGACCTTTGATCTATGGGTCATGGGAAGACTTAAAATGAGTGTGTGTGTGTGTGTGTGTGTGTGTGTATGTATGTGTATACAGGGAATAAGAGAGAACAAATGGGTAAAGAAGAAAAGGCTAGAAGAAAGAGAAAAGGGCAAGTTTTTAAAGTGATTACAGAGGGTGGGGTGCTTGGCTGGCTCAATCAGTAGAGCATGACTCTTGATCTCCAAGTTCTTAGTTCAAGCCCCATGTTGGGCATAAAGCTTACTAAATCAATCAATCAATCAATCAACCTTTAGAGAGCCAATTCCAGAAACCCAGAACCAATTCAGAAAATTCATCCTAAACATACAGTTCCTCTAGAACCACTCTCAATACCAAAATCTGTATAAGTTGAGGTTTTCCAGAGAAACAAACAAGCACGCGCACACACGGTTAAAAAAACAAACAAACAAAAATTCAACTGAATAAAGTCAGTTGGCTTTATTAAGCAATTCATGAATTGAGCAGCATTCCGTCTAGCAAGTAGAGAGGAGCTCCTAGGAGTTGCACAAAATGGAAGGCTTTTTATAGGAAGGAGGGTAGAGCAAGGAAGTTACTAGCAGAAGAAAAAAAGAATCCAGGCGAGTCATTTCCCTTAGGGAGAAGGGTAGGAGGTCTTATTAAGTGGATCACCTGATCTTACTTTGGGGGCTCATGTGACAGATTACCTCATTGGTGCTGACGAAAAAATTCCTGACTGATCAGTTAAAACTACATTTCTGAGGGGGTTTGAAACTGCAATTAGGTGATGTATTCAGCCCCAGTTTGATAACTTGGCCTGGCAAAGTGACTCCTTCTTGGGCCTGAAATTTAATTTAAATTATATAGAGAGACAAGGATAGAGACCTACCATAAGGACTTGGCTTATGTGATTATCGACTCCGAGAGTTAGTTCTAAGACCTGCAGTTGGCAAGCTGGAGACCAGGAGAGCTGATGGTACCCTTCCAGTCTAAGGCCCAAGGCCTGAGAGGCAGGAGAACTAATGGTGTAAGTTCCAGTCTGAGTCTAACGTCCCAGCTTGAAGACCGGCAGAGAAAGGGAGTTCTCATCTACTGAACATATTTTTTTTTTTTTAATTAGGCCTTCAGTGGGTTGGATTAGGCCCACCCACTTGAGAGGACAATCTATTTTATATAGTTTACTGATTCAAATGTTAATCCATGCATTAATACCCTGACAGACACACCCAGAATAATGTTTGACCAAATATCTAGGCAACCCTAGGCTCAGTCAAGTTGACAGATAAAACTGATCATCAGAGATACAGGGTTCAGTGCCCAAAAAAGATAACTCCAAAGTCCTTTACTCTCCCAGATGATTGACTAGTCAAGTTCTTGTTAAATCTTTTAAGGCACAAATGCAAGCCAAGGAGGGAAGGCTCAAGAATTCATTGCTGGCTGAAATTTTTCCCAAGAAGTCAGTAGGGAATTCTGCCGGACCTTGTAAATTCAGAACACCACAATTCTATCATGCAGCTGCTACAGTATAATCAACACTCTCATCTCTCATTAGAGGAGATGCTACAAGTGAGTTGAGAGAATTAGAATATTAACAGCAACTGAGTCTTGTAACCAAACTAACCTGAGCTCCTCGGTGAGTTACAGGTAGAGACCACACCAGGTAGAGTTGTTACACAATGTAATCTTTATTTGCAGCAAATATGGAGATCACGGGGAATAACTTCCAAAGCTGTGACTCCCGGAGCAGGGGTGAACGGGTTCTGTTTATTTAGGGTTTGGGATGAATATTCAGAAAGGGGAGCTTTGTTATTGCACGTAAAGGCGGGAATAAGTTTGCACAGGAAAACATGCCTATGCTGCAGGCAATCCTATGTTATGTCAATGAAGCTTGTGTTCTTCCTTGGGCGGAGACTTGAACATTATAATGAAGCAGAGGTGACTGTGGGGCTTTGGACATGCTCTGAGAGTGGTACAAACTAGATGGTGTCTTGGCTCATTTTCTTAGGTAAGGAATGCAGGGTCTTGCTTACTTCTGAAACAGCACTGGGAGTTTTACCATTGATGTGTTGTCTCTGATATGGTTAGGCTATATCCTGGCCTGGTAGAGACTGTTCATCTATGTGTTTCCTTTGTTCCCTTAAAAATCCTTAACTACTGAGGTTTGTGCATTTCTTTGTAATTCTGACAGCTCCTAGGAAGTTCTGTAAGAAGTGTGCTAAGGCAAGTAGAGCCTTAAGGCATAGATCACAGAAACTAGCTGGGGACCTAAAATGACTTCTCTTGTGTCATGAAAGCTATGTCTCAAGTCTTTCTTTTTCTGGGGAGCCTAACTCTTTCTGCTTGTAAGTCCACTCGCAGATATCGTCCCTGGCCATACCACATGGGCCCAGTGTTTTTCCAGGCCAGAGATTCTATTTGCTTATACACAAAAACATTCTAGCAAGGCAAAGAACACCACCATAGAACTCTTCTTAATAAACTAAACTTACTATGTATTGGATATATTTTTTTAAGATTTTATTTTCTTTAAGTAATCTCTACCCCCAACATGAAGCTCAAACTTACAACCGCGAGATCAAAAGTCGAATGCTCTACTGAGACAACCAGGTGCCCCTGAATTGGTTATTAATATTAAGATTTTCATGCACCCTAATATTTATAGCAGCATTATCAACAATAGCCAAATTATGGAAAGAACCCAAATGTCTATCCACTGATGAATGGATAAAGAAGATGTGGTATATTGGGGTGGCACTGTAGGTTGAGCATCTGACTCTTGATTTCAGCTCAGGTCATGATCTCAGGGTTGTGGGATCCAGCTATGCACTGGGCTCATGCTCAG
>NW_027743981.1:0-306 GCF_054177405.1 Leptonychotes weddellii | reverse complement strand
TTGAGCCCACATAGAATTTCCTAGAACTGCAATCCATAGCTACCTCTAGCTGCAAAAACATTTGGAGAGAAAAACATATGCAGCTGTGAACATCCATCATTCTGAACACCCCAAAGAGCTGTGGGGAAGAAGAGCATGGATACCGTGATGTCGAGGAGCAGCATTGCTACAGATCTCATGGTATGGGGGAAGCATATAGCAGAAACATGTTCGTGTTACATTAACTAATTGAATTCCAGATGAAAGTAAAACTTCAATGGGAAAAGCAGAGACTTCAGACTTTCACGGGTGGCTCACTTGGGTTAA
>NW_027743980.1:0-306 GCF_054177405.1 Leptonychotes weddellii | reverse complement strand
TCCTTAATCTGGCAGAGACCAGAATGTCACAGCTGATTTTGGAACCTATTCCAGTTCAGCCAATTACATTCGGAGGACCAAGGGAGGTACGTAGGGAGGATGTGTGTTAAAAGACCTGGCAACTTTTCAGGATTACTTGTGGAGACTGCCCAAGGTGAGGATCAGGAAAGAAAATGTGTTTTTGTTTTTGTTTTGTTTTATTTTTTGGTGAGTTCTAAATCTTGTTTACCTATCACTTTTTCAAAAATAGTTTTAAGTGTAAACTAAAGAAAACGCTTGGAGGTTTGCCTGGGCTGGTGAGAGTTG
>NW_027743979.1:0-306 GCF_054177405.1 Leptonychotes weddellii | reverse complement strand
GCGGACAATGGCCACGGCCTGGCCCGCAGCGGGGCCCTGAACGTCACCGTCACAGGTGAGCAGCGCTCTCCTAATCAGCCAGTGATTGCAGCAGTCTCCCTCTGTGACAGTGAGGATGTGCCAAGGATGACGTGGGACGGGCCGTGAAGTGGTTAAGAAGCCATGTGAACACGGCAGGAGATCTGTGAGGTGGTGGCGATGAGCTAGAGGAGGGGGACAGAGGGACACAAGGCATCCCTCATGGGCTGGAGGGACCCTGCAAGGACCTGGGACAAGGACAGAGTGGGCTGTAAGGCCGTCCAGCAG
>NW_027743978.1:0-306 GCF_054177405.1 Leptonychotes weddellii | reverse complement strand
ATTTTAAAATAAGTGAAATAAAAACACTAATATTAAATGAAGGTCATCGTAACGGAGCCTTCCCTGGGGCTTCCAGAAAAGCTCTCCACATTAAGTCAAAACATAGTCTAAAACACATCACTTTTTAAAGGAAAACCTGTCTGCTCTCCAAATCAGGCTGTGGCTTTGCCAGTCATTCTCCAAGAATTCAGTCCAGCCTTCCACCTCCCAGCAGCCCAGGGCAGTGCTCTGGTTCTACTCCATAACTTGAGCAAGCCGAGGCTTTCCATTGTAGAGGTCATTAAAGTGCTTCTGAATGCCAAGAGT
>NW_027743977.1:0-306 GCF_054177405.1 Leptonychotes weddellii | reverse complement strand
TGTGTACATCTAATTTCTAGTGCATATTGCTTATCCTTACTAGATTCAAACTAAGAAGTTCTTGGCTGTTCAAAATCAAAATATGTAATTATTCCATTTAGGTTTGTTTTTTTTTTTTTTTAATGAGGTAAGACCAAAGGTAATGACATATTTAATTTTGTTAACACAGGCCCCTACCACTTCTCACTTGCAAACTCCAATGCCTAGAGGGGCCAGGCAGGCAGGTAGTGCAAAGGAGTGAACCTAAAGAGCTGAGGTAGGGAATGGGGAAACATAGCTATACTAGCTTATAATTCACTTAATATT
>NW_027743976.1:0-306 GCF_054177405.1 Leptonychotes weddellii | reverse complement strand
CCCTTGCTCCGAAGGACCACAGACTTGGTTTCATGCCCTGTCTCCATCTTGAAATTCTTAATACCCTACGGACAGGGGCCCTGCATTTTCATTTTGCCTTGGGCCCTGCAGATGACGTACCCGGTCCTGGAGAGGATTAGTCAACAGACTGCATGTGGGGTATGAGATGAAGAGAGATGTCGGGGTGGGGTGGGGTGTGGGGAACGCCAAGGTTTTTGGCCTCAGCAACTGAAGCTGGAGTTGCCACTGAGTGAGATGAGGAAAACTGTTTTGCAGAATGATCAGCACTGCGGGAAAGAAAGCTTG
>NW_027743975.1:0-306 GCF_054177405.1 Leptonychotes weddellii | reverse complement strand
GCCAGATCACATAGGGCCGTGTAGGCAGTGACAAAATATTTGGGTTTTTTGTTTTGTTTTGTTTTGTTTTCTAAAGCTTATTCTAGTCTCTATGACCCACATATACCGTACCCTTTGTGGCATTTAAGAAAGTTAACAGGATCACAGATATAATTAGAAGTTGTCTCAGCAGAGATAAATAGTAATAATGCTAATAATAACCTTTATTGAGTGCTTACAATATGTCAGGCATTGTACAGAGAGCTTTCTTATACTCACTCAGGTACCTCTTATACAACCCCTGAGAAATTATCACTAGACCCCCTT
>NW_027743974.1:0-306 GCF_054177405.1 Leptonychotes weddellii | reverse complement strand
TCATTCTTCTCAAGCACACATGGAACTTTCTCCAGAATAGACCACATACTGGGTCACAAATCAGTTCTCAACCGATACCAAAAGATTGAGATGATTCCCTGCATATCCTCAGACCATAATGCTTTAAAACTGGAACTCAATCACAAGAAAAAATTTGGCAGAAAGTCAAACACTTGAAAGCTAAAGACCACTCCGCTCAAGAATTTTGGGTCAACCAGGAAATCAAAGAAGAACTTAAACAATTCATGGAAGCCAATGAGAATGAAAAAACATGGGTCCAAAACCTATGGGATATTGCAAAGGCAG
>NW_027743973.1:0-4592 GCF_054177405.1 Leptonychotes weddellii | reverse complement strand
CCAATGCCTGTTGTTTCTTGTGTTGTTAATTTTAGCTATTCTGACAGGTGTGAGGTGGTATTTCACTGTGGTTTTGATTTATATTTCCCTGATGATGAGTGATGTTGAGCATCTTTTCATGTGTCTGTTAGCCATCTGGATGTCTTCTTTGGAAAAGTGTCTACTTGTGTCTTCTGTCCATTTCTTGACTGGGTTATTTGTTCTTTGGGTGTTGAGTTTGATAAGTTGTTTA
Source organism: Leptonychotes weddellii (assembly GCF_054177405.1). Classification (NCBI taxonomy): domain Eukaryota; kingdom Metazoa; phylum Chordata; class Mammalia; order Carnivora; family Phocidae; genus Leptonychotes; species Leptonychotes weddellii. The sequence goes on along the minus strand of NW_027743973.1, from coordinate 4,360 downwards.
TAGATACTGGATACTAGCCCTTTATCTGGTATGTCATTTGCAAATATCTTCTCCCATTCCGCAGGCTGCCTTTTAGTTTTGTCGATTGTTTCCTTTGCTGTGCAGAAGATTTTTATCTTGATGAAGTCCCAAGAGTTCATGTTTGTTTTTGTTTCCTTTGCCTCCAGTGATGTTTCTAGTAAGAAGGTGCGGTGGCTGAGGTCAAAGAGGTTGCTGCCTGTGTTCTCTTCTAGGATTTTGATGGTTTCCTGTCTCACATTTGGTTGTTTCATCCACTTTATCTTTGTGTATGGTGTAAGAAAGTCATCCAGTTTCATTCTTCTGCATGTTGCTGTCCAGTTTTCCCAACACCATTTGTGGAAGAGACTATCTTTTTTCCATTGGATATTCTTTACTGTTTTGTCAAAGATTAGTTGACCATGGAGTTGTGGGTTCATTTCTGGGTTTTCTATTCTGTTCCACTGATCCATGTGTCACTTTTTGTGCCAGTACCATATTGTCTTGATGACTGCCGCTTTGTAATATAACCTGAAATCTGGAATTATGATGCCTCCAGTTTTTTCTTTTTCAGAATTGCTTTGGCTATTTGGGGTCTTTTCTGGTTCCATACAAATTTTAGGATTGTTTGCTCTATCTCTGTGAAAATGCTGGTGGCATTTTGATAGGGATTGCATTAAATGTGTAGATTGCTTGGGGTAATACAGACATTTTAACAATGTTTGTTCTTCCAATCCCATTAGCATGGAATGTTTTTCCATTTCTTTGTGTCCTCTTCAATTTCTTTCATAAATGTTCTACAGTTTTCAGACTACAGATATTTTACCTTTTTAATTAGGTTTACTCCTAGGTATCTTATTATTTTTGGTGCAATTGCAAATGGGATTGATACCTTGATTTCTTTTTCTGCTGCTTCATTATTGGTGTATAGAAATGCAACAGATGGGCGCCTGGGTGGCTCAGTTGGTTAAGCGACTGCCTTCGGCTCAGGTCATGATCCTGGAGTCCCGGGATCGAGTCCCGCATCGGGCTCCCTGCTCAGCAGGGAGTCTGCTTCTCCCTCTGACCCACCTCCCTCTCATGTGCTCTCTCTCATTCTCTCTCTCTCAAATAAATAAATAAAATCTTTAAAAAAAAAAATGCAACAGATTTCTGCATGTTGATTTTATATCCTGCAACTGTGCTGAATTCATATATTAGTTCTAGCAATTTTTGGTGGAGTCTTTTGGGTTTTCTACATAGATTTATCATGTCATCTGCAAATAGTGCAAGTTTGACTTCTTCCTTGTCGATTCGGATGCCTTTTATTTCTTTTTGTTGTCCGACTGCTGAGGCTAAGACTTCCAGTACTATGTTAAAATAGTAATGGTGAAAGTGGATATTTTTGTCTTGTTCCTGACCATAAGGGAGAAGCCCTCAGTTTTTTCCCATCGAGGATGATATTAACTATGGGTCTTTCACATATGGCCCTTATGATATTGAGGTATGTGCCCTCTATCCCTACTTTCTTGAGGGTTTTTATCCAGAAAGGATGGTGTATTTTGTCAAATTCTCTATGGGGCTCTTCAAGGGCTCATCTGGTGACAGAACTTCTTTGGTTGTCATAATAATTAAATTGACATAAGAAATTAATAAGAGAAAAACAAATTTAATTTTGTACATACATAAGCTCCAAACAAAATATGAAACTCAAAGAAATGATCAAAGCAGTCAGATTTTATACCTTTTAGACAAAGAAACAGTAAATTTGTGAAGAACTGGCAAGTCAAAGGGGTTTCACCTTGGAATAGCAAGTTAGTGAAGTAACAAGTTTTGATTATACTGTCTTCTCTGCCTTAAATTTCCTATATTTCATGGTAAGGATGCCTTCTACCCTCTTTGTACAGGGAGAGTACCTTTCACATAGGGTATTTATTTCCTGCTTTCAGAGGGACAAGGAAGGATCAGTGTGTCTTTCTTGCTGTTTCTTAAATAACTTTAGTTCAAAATAATCATTATGCACGAGCAGCATATTTGGGTGGCATATTTTCTCCTTCAGTTGATTTCTGCCTCTTTGGTCACTGGTTCTGTCACCAGATGAGCCCTTGAAGAGCCCCATAGAGAATTTTTCTAAAGCTGTTTTTTTTCTAATATCTCCCCTACAGGTATTCCTGCCCAGATAAGCTTGCTGCCAGACCACAAGGAATGGGATCAAACCAGACAGGCTCAAGAGGACTGATAAAGTGGGTCAAAGTTCACATTATTCATTTCTTATACTACATTAAACCACTAAAATCTCCTCCCAAAAGGCACCATGACAGGAAAAGTCTGACCAAATAAGGAAGAAAAAGGGATGTAGCCTAAGTTCTTGGAAATCTCTACCCCTTCCCCAAAACCTGGCTGACATGAAGCATCCCCCAGCCATATCATCTACACCACTCAGCTTTTCCAGAAGAAGATGCCAAAGAGCATGAGTTCCCCTTGTTCATTCTCTGGCCATTGAATAAATTACCTGTTTGTCATCAAATACTGTCTTGCTATTTGTCTATTTGGCAAATGGTATTGAGTAGGGAAAGAACCTACCATTCTGGTAACAGTTCCAGTCCTCATGAGGCTCTTATGCATTTCTGGTGCCCAGTTTTGAGCTATGGCCTCATAGGCTACTTTGTGGAACTTGAGATCAATTAAGAATAATGTGATGCTTGAAGTGAGCTGGTTGAGCTACTGTGTAGCTCATCAGAACCTTTCTTCCTCAACCCTCTCTTATCCCAAGGAAGCACTGAGATGACTGATATAGGATCTCAACATTACGGTTCCTCAGGAAGCTAAAAACCCATTGTTGTTGCAATTTTCCAAGAGCATTTTTGCAACAATGTCACATGCAATACAGGGGCCATGTATTGAATAGGACAGAATATGCCTTCTTTAATGAAATTATAAGTGTCTTGATTTGACACCACCAATATATCAGATCAAGAGCATTTCAGTAAGGTCTCAAAAAAAAAAATGAATTTCTTATATGGAGTGTAACATATAGCCTAAGGCTTATTAGGATGCTGTTTGGAGGTTGGGTGAGTTACTTAGCTTATTTACCTCCAATAAAGTATCAAAATCTTAAATTTAAATAATATGTCCATTCTATTCAGTTCACTTGCAATTCGTTGACTTACGGCTTTTGAATAGATGGTTTTCTTGCCTTTATGCTGATTCATATTGTGCTTACTTCTCCTGAAAATATGCAGCAAACACTAACGTTTCTATAGTGATGTGGTTCAGATATGGATCTCCAGTTCTTCTTCATTTAAGATCTGCTTTGGTTCTATTTGTCATCATCTTTTTTTTTTCTATGTCCCATACACTGTTATCTCCGGCTCTTTGCCTTAGAAAGGAGGTATTTGTTTTGGGGCTCTTGTTCAATTCTTATGCTACTCCATAAGTTCACTTTCAGTCCTGACTTTATTAATTGATTTATCCAGAGATTTGTTTACTGCAGTTAAACTATAAAACAGCTACTATAATTTATTTGATAATTTTGGATGGCCTTTTGTCAACTTCTAGATGTTCTATTCTATGTCTGGGTTATATTGTGATAATGAGGGGATAGCAATGCTAGAGTTTAAACCTTTTTCAACAAAATGGTCATTTCTTGATTAGGGTCTCAAATGCATATGGATTTCACTGGCAAGAAACTTTTCCTGAAGCAAGATCTGTTTTGCCTGTAGCAGCACAGGGATACAGTGGGTTTAATTACTTCACAGCTGATACCATGTGGTCTATTTAAGCATCCAGCAGAGAAAGAAACTCTTATTCAAGTCTATATGTTATGGATTTTTTTATCCTTAGCTTGGAGCATCGTGTCAGACATATAGTAAAAACTCAATAAATCCTTGTGCATTTCAGGGGGCGGAGCAAGATGGCGGAGGAGTAGGAGACCTGGATTTCGTCTCCTCTCAGGAATTCAGCTGGATAGGGATCAAACCATTCTGAACACCTACAAACTCAACAGGAGATTGAAGAAAAGAAGAGCAAGAACTCTCTCATCAGAAAAGTGACCACTTTCTGGAAGGCAGGACGTGCGGAGAAGTGAATCCGAGGCGATATTCGGGAGGATAGACGGCGGAGGAGGGGCCTCGGTCAGCCGCTTCTGGCAAGTGATAGAGCCGCGGAGCACAAAATCGGAACTTTTAAAAGTCTGCCCCGCTGAGGGACGTCACTCTGGTGGCTAAGCGGGGGGTGGAACCCTCCGGGACAGTGTGGTCTCAGGACCCTCGGGGTCACAGAAAGACCGGGGGTGCCTGAGTGTGGCAGAGCTCCCAGGAATCGGAGCAGGGAAGCTGGCTGCAGAGGCGGAGCCCAGGCGCGGGCTCTCAGCTCGGGGTTGCCA
>NW_027743972.1:0-306 GCF_054177405.1 Leptonychotes weddellii | reverse complement strand
ATTTTTTTTTAATTTATTTATTTGAGAGAGAGAGAATGAGAGAGAGAGCACATGAGAGGGGGGAGGGTCAGAGGGAGAAGCAGACTCCCCGCCAAGCAGGGAGCCCAATGCGGGACTCGATCCAGGGACTCCAGGATCATGACCTGAGCCGAAGGCAGTCGCTTAACCAACTGAGCCACCCAGGCGCCCCTGTGTATTTGTGTAAATTTAAGATGTGTGTCGGTTATTGATTTCTTGCCTCTTAACTTGAAATACATACATTTTATGCTCTGTGAAAATGGATCTAGGCCCTTAAAATATTTTTCT
>NW_027743971.1:0-306 GCF_054177405.1 Leptonychotes weddellii | reverse complement strand
GTCTTTCCACAATGTCGGCTTTATTCAATCATAAAGCAAAGTTAAATCACACTTATAGAGCAGGTTCAGGCTTCCAAACTCCGTGACAATTCACCATGTGATTAAATTAGGCTTCTTACACAGCACACAGCAGGGCAGAAGACAAGCCACACAACAAACTAGGTAACAGAATGGTGCGGGAAGTGAAGCAACCAAACGCGCAGTCAGTCTGTGGGCGCGCAGTTGAGATAAGGCGTCGGTCCTGCCCCGCTCAGCTCTCGGCACTGACTGCTGATGTGCAAGCAGGGGAGGCCCTCGGTTCTGTTC
>NW_027743970.1:0-306 GCF_054177405.1 Leptonychotes weddellii | reverse complement strand
TTAGACTGTTGGGGTTGGGTATAAAAGATGGGGTCTGTAAAATCTTTCTTTCTTAGAAATTTATTTCCTAGTTCTGTAGAAATGGTTGTATTAGATGTTCTCTATCGTTTAATAATATACTTGTGGACTAAAAGATATAAGTGCTGTATAAAATCAGCCAATTATGTTAAACTAGCATATCTGCCTTTATTGTGTTTGTCATTAGCCTGAATAGAAAGGCCTTTAAAATTGATTTTTTTTTTTTTTGTAGAAAGCATTTGAATGCATTTTGTTTGGTATTGTATTTATTCAATAAAGTATTTAATT
>NW_027743969.1:0-306 GCF_054177405.1 Leptonychotes weddellii | reverse complement strand
TCCTGGCTGGCCTTTAGAGAACTGTGTTTTGCCTTGTTATTCAGCCTTTCTCTGGTCGTCTGCTCCCACTGCTGCGCACTGAGAACAGAAGCCGACCACTTAGGCGGTGGGACACCTGCATGGAAACAGGGCTCCGTGGTAGCTCTGGGCCTGTCGGTCTTTATGTCCACCGTTCCCCCTTGAAACAGCTTCGGCTGTCCCGTGCTTCGGGTCTTCGTGACTGGTGTGGCTCCCTAGGACACGGCACAGCCCGTATTGCAGGAAGCCACTGCACGGGAAGGTATCCAAGCTGGGGTGCGGGGGTGA
>NW_027743968.1:0-306 GCF_054177405.1 Leptonychotes weddellii | reverse complement strand
CACTGTCAGCCCTGGAACCCATATCGCCCCACCTTACCCCCTTGCTACTGACCACTGACCCTGTCTGAGAGTCGGGTTCGGAATCTACCCTCAACTCCATAATGGGCGAGGGGGAAGTGCAGTCCGTGGCTCTAGCCCGCCCCCCCCCTTTCATTCCCTGACCCTCCAGTTGCCATGTTAGAAACCTGGTATCAGCCAGTCCTTTCCCAAACCGGAACTGTGACCTTCCAGATTTCCTGGTTTAGTAATACATGTGAATGTGACAAGGAAGCCAGAACCAGAGACCCACATACATCACCGTGGCAT
>NW_027743967.1:0-306 GCF_054177405.1 Leptonychotes weddellii | reverse complement strand
GTGTGGCTCCCATCGCGTTCCTACTGGGCGGCGCTCTAGACCCTCTTTAGGTTGTCTTTTTCCCTTCTACCAGCGGACTGTAAGCCCCGCGTGGACTCCTGCGGCTGGGTTCAAGGATGCGCCTCCAACGTCGGCGCCTAGTAGGTGCGCGGTCAGGAACTGGCCCGCGAACGGGGGGTCGGTGCGTGAACGAACCTACGCTGCGTGGAGACGGGTCAGCAGGTTGGGACGTGCTGATCCCGGGGGCATCTCCCACCGGGAACCCCGATGCTGCCGCTTGTGCAGCTGGGGCTCCGAGGACGCACC
>NW_027743966.1:0-306 GCF_054177405.1 Leptonychotes weddellii | reverse complement strand
TGGCTACCCGAACTCCTACGTCACCTGCCCCTCCCGAAGCACCTGGTTTCTGCTGTCTGATGGAATCTTGGCTGATGGCTGGCCCAGGGCACTGGCAGGTGAGTCACCTCCCAGGGGAGGAAGAAGGGTGGGCAGAGTGGCCTGCATGATGGGCTGGGGGCACTGGGCGGGTCAGGACAGGGGGCTTCCTACACAGGGCCAGGCCCTCATCCTTCTGGGCCCGTTAGTGTAGTGGGCTGAATGGCGGCCCCCAAGACCGATGGTGATGTGTGGGCCTTAGAGCTGAAAGTAACCTGCACATCATTC
>NW_027743965.1:0-306 GCF_054177405.1 Leptonychotes weddellii | reverse complement strand
CTGAACCCTTTGGGCCCTAGGAAAATGTCTTTTAGAGCTATCTCAAGTGTGATCTGCCTACTCACATCCCACCACCATTTCTACTCTGCTGTTCCTACACTAGGCTAAAGTAGTACTATAAGGACAGTCAGTTTTTGTCGGCTTCCTTGGGTTCCACCTTAGAAGCAAGCATATGTCCTTCTTCCCTCCGAATGACAAACTTAAATGGAAGGTATAAGAAGTTCTATCATATGCCTCCACTTGGAACTAACCATAGAGAGAATATAGCACGACCCACTCATATCTTAGAAACTCACACCCAGGATT
>NW_027743964.1:0-306 GCF_054177405.1 Leptonychotes weddellii | reverse complement strand
GAGGGGGAGACGAACCATGAGAGACTATGGACTCTGGGAAACAAACTGAGGGTTCTAGAGGGGAAGGGGGGCTGTGCGATGGGTTGGCCTGGTGATGGGTATTAAGGAGGACACATACTGAATGGAGCACTGGGTGTTATACACAAACAATGAATCATGGAACACTACATCAAAAACTAATGATGTAATGTATGGTGATTAACATAATAAAATAAAATTTAAAAAAACATTTAGCACTGAGCTAAGTATAAACATTCAATATCCTAGTTATTATTATCCTTAACAAGAAATATTATAGTCCTACTT
>NW_027743963.1:0-306 GCF_054177405.1 Leptonychotes weddellii | reverse complement strand
TGTAGGAAGGAAGGTGAAATCAAGACACTTTCTTTGCCTGAAGGAAAACCAGGAGAATTTGTTCTCAGCACACTTCCCTAAAATGATGAATGACCAAAGGAAGTTCCCCGGAGAAATAACAGAAGAAAACCTGGAACATCAGGGATGAAGAAAGAACAGGAAGAGTAAAAATATGGGTAAATATAATAGACTCTCCTTTCCCTCTTGAGGAAATGACACTTGACAGTTGAAACAAAAATTATAATGCTGTCTGACGTGGATTTTAATGCATGTAGAGGAAATATTGAAGAGAATTATAAGGGAGGA
>NW_027743962.1:0-4592 GCF_054177405.1 Leptonychotes weddellii | reverse complement strand
TGCAATATATGTTAAGAAACAAAAAAGAAGAAGAAGAAGGTAGCAGGAGGGCAAGAATGAAGGGGGGGAATCAGAGGGGTAGACGAACCATGAGAACAATGGACTCTGAAAAACAAACTGAGGGTTCTAGAGGGGAGGGGGGTGGGAGGATGGGTTAGCCTGGTGATGGGTATTGAGGAGGGCACATTCTGCATGGAGCACTGGGTGTTATGCACAAACAATGAATCATGGAACACTACATCTAAAACTAATGATGTAATGTATGGGGATTAACATAAGAATAAAAAAAAATTATACAGAAGAACAGAGTGCTCTGGTGTACTTCAAGATGGTTCCTTTTCCCCTCCTCTCACCAGAAACACAAAGGGATTTTTCTCCGATATTCCCTATAAAAACCTAGAGGTGAAAACTCTCAGAAGTGGGAGGGTCCTCTGTGACGGGTCTCCCTGGGGTTTTGACTCAGATCGTCCACACCGAGCCTCCAGCGATTCCAAAGCTCAGGTGTCCATGAAGGTTTCTGCTCCCATAAGTTGTGGCCCTGTGTTTGCCCATTGGTGTTTCTAATTTTGGGGGCAGCAGTTTGCACTGTGACCTTCCTTCTTTTATAGATCTAAGAAGAATGGTTTTTCTGGCTTGTTTGGTTTTTTACTTGTTGTTAGGACGGAGTAGCACCTTCCAAGTTTTTTACTCACCTGAGGGGAGATCAGAAGTTTGGGATTTGGTTTTTAACTGCTCACCTGGCTTTAGGGTAGACAGAGGGCGGGTTGGCTGGGGTGTCAGCGCGGTGAGGAGCTGATGCACGGTCTGGGTGAGGGGCAGTGCATGGTTTTACCTGAGACACTTCCCTGTGCCATTTTCAGACCCCACCCGAGGGGCTCCATGGATGCTTCCCTGGGCTCTGGCCACATTTCTGGAATTCTCTGGGGACTTCAGGGGCCCTCATCACCACCACCTCGCCCCACTGGCTTCCAGCTTCTTCTTCCCATCAGGTGGGAAGTTCCCTAGGTCAGAGAGGGCAGAGGCCCCATCTCCCAGCCCCAGTGAGGCACTTGTTCTCGGCAGTCCCCACCGCCTCCCAAAGCAAGAATCCTCAAGGTTCAGCCACCTGGCAGAAGGGGCAAGGAAGAAAGGAAGGGAGGAGGAAAGTGCATCAGGAGACATTTCAAAAATGTCCATCTTCCCATGATGGCATCAGGCCTCTGAAGGCAAGACTTAGGGGTTACCTGCAGGTCCTCAGGGCCTGGGGCAGAGCCTAGCACAGAGTCATGTCTCAGTGACCGTCTGCTGAGCGCAAGAGCAAACACACCAGTGGGGGCACCGACAAGATGCGGGCTAACACCCCGAGTGAAACAGAAAGGATCCTTCCCATCTCGTGCTGTACCCCTGCCCTGCCCTCCCTCCTCTCTTTGGGCACCCTCCTTCTAGAAGCTTCTGCCCCCGCTGAGAAGCCTTCTGGGGCCTGGGCTGGTGAGAAGCTTGGTGGGGGCTTCCCTCCCTGGCTCTCACTGCAGGGGTGTTTAGAGCAAATTGTGTGACGACTTGTCCGTTTTTGTCATGTCCTCCAGACCTGGGTCCATCTTGTCCACATCTATGTTTTCAGGATCTGGAGGGATGCTTGCCCCACGTGGGTATGCAAGAGACTTCTGGTGAATAAAGGAATGAAGGCTGAACGAATAGGGAAGAGCAGATACTGGCTCATGCCAGGCCATGGCTAAAATCACTGGGCAAAAACCCCAAGGTGGGGGCCTGAGCCTTGCCCCGTGGGGCCTCCCATTCCCCAGGCTGATGCTTTGGGGTAAAGTGGGTGCTGGTCTGCGGGGAGGCTGGGCTCTGATCTCACCCTCTCACTGGCTCCAGGGGCACATGGCTCTGAAGGTGGCCCCCCTCCTGCCTGTTGTTAGGGTCCTGGCCGCTCCCTGGGGAGGTGAGAATCACGGAAATACAAATCCCTCAGTCACAGTGTTCAGATGGTTCTGGGCGGTCCTGATGATTGCATTCTTCCAGTGTGGGCCTCAGAGAATGCACTGTTCTTGCAACATGGTGTCTCCAGAATATGAGTCATGAGTAAAAAAGAAAACAAGCCGCAGAGCCTGCCATGGAAGGTTTGGAATCAGGATACAGTGGGGACCACATCCAGCCCTGCTGGGCCAGGGTCTGGAGTCGGCTGATTTAGGTGAAGGTGCCGCCCCTGCCGCTGCTTGGGGGTGTCTGGGCTGCACTGGAACTCGGATTATTCTAGTCTGTTCCACGGGGACTGGAATCTCTGCCCCTCCTTGGAAGCCCCTGGCAGGAAGAAAATGCTCACCACGCTCTGGGACCCTGGGCAGTTCCCTTCCCTCTGCTGGTCAGTTTCCTCATCTGTAAAATGGGAAAATGATTCTCCTCCCAGGTTGCTGGGTAGACCCAAGGAGGTAATCCGTAGTAACGGAAATAATAGCAGCTGGTCACATTTGGCAAGGACCTACCGAGTGCCAGGCTCTAGTCCAAGTGCTTCGTTTGATATCACTGTTTTTCAGATGGGGAAATGGAGGCACCGGGCATTAAATGATCTGCCCAGGCGCCCAGGGCTGGAGGTGTGGGCGGCTGAATTTCGCTTCTAGCCAGTTTGGCCTGGAGCTGAGCTTCCAGCGGGTGTGGCCTCCCAGCAGGAGACCCAGCCCCGCAAGCCCGGGGTGGGCTGTGCTCCCTCCCTCCTGGTCCCCAGCCCCAGGTCACTGCCACTTGCCGGGAGGGCCTCAGCTCTCTTTCCCAGGTTCTCCCTGCCTCCGGCGCCCCTCCAGTGTGGGCCGGGTCTGGTGGGGCCCGGCAGCCCCCACTGGCTGCTCCGTGAGGAGCAACTGGAACAGGGTCTGGGGTCCCTGATGTTTTAGGGAACTGTAAAAATGTTTACAGTTTAATTTCCTTTAAAACCAAAAGGAAAAAAAAATGAATATAGTAATAATGAATCCAGCCTGGATTATATTTGTCTTCATGCCAATGCATTTGCAAAATTTAATTAAAAAACAATTTTTTTTTTAATGGCAAAGGTGCCTCGGGTCCCTGAAAGTCACCACATGGTCCTGACTGCCGTGTCACCCATTGCCCACAGGCACAGGCTGAGCCCTTGGCCACCCTGTGCCCTCCCTGTGCCACTGAGTGACAAGACACTGGGATGAGTCTGGGGCCGCTCAGACAGGAGGAGCAGTACAGGCAGAAATAGCCAGCATGCTCCAAGGCGCTGGGAGCTGGGGTCCTGGGGGCCAGGGGCTGGGAGCCAATGAGGGGCAGTCAGAGAACATCTCCCAGGTGGTGATACATGAGGGTCAGACATGTCAAGGGATGAGAGAGGTGTCCAGAGGAGTGGGGAGCACTTGGTAGACCTCAAAATCAGAAACCAGGTAGCTTGTGGCCAATTCCGCGAGTACCAGCGTGGCTCCCATGATGGGTTGAAGAGTGCCCCCCCGCCCCCCACAATGTACACCCGCCTGGAACCTCAGAATGTTCCCTCGTTTGGAAGTAGGGTCCTTATGGACGTCATTACGTTGAGACGAGGTCACACTGCAATAGAGTGGGCTCTGATTCCAATGGCTGACCCGCTTATTAAGGTTCCCCGGGGGAGACGGAGAGGCAGGGAAGGAGCCTGCGTGAAGGAAGCAGAGGCCGAGGGCTGGGTCTGCAAGCCCAGGACGGCTGGCAGCCCCCAGAAGCTGGAGTAGGCCAGGAAGGACTCTCCCCAGATCCTTCAGAGGGAGCACGGCCCTGTGACACCTTGATCTCAGACTTCTGGCCTCCAGAACTTGAAGAGAACAAATTTCTGTTTTCGAGCCCCCCAGTTTGTGCTAGGCTGTTATTATGGGGCCACAAGACACTAACACGGACCGCAAAGTCCCTCCTCATCCTTAGCCCCAGGACGGCCCCGGGCAGACACACCCCGGGACCCCAAACCCACTGAGCCTGGGAACAGGGTGCAAAATCAACATTGTCTCCATTGTGGGAAAGCAAGTGTGGCTTCCGGGGCCCCCCTGAGATTAGGGACGAGGCTGGGGCTGCGGTGCGCAGGGCCTCCTGGTTTGGCCCCCGGGGGAAGGCAGGCCCACCTGTGCCCTCGCAGCTGAGTCTCTGGTTCCCGGGTTGGCATCATCCCTGACCCCTGGGCCAGCGCTGGAGGGCTAGCATGTGAGTGGCCACTGCGGCCCCGCATTAATATTTGATGGTGTTGAGTCGCTTTCTTCTGAGACAGAGAAAAGAGGCCATTACATGTGGGTAATAAGATGTGCTGGGCTGTTCAGCGAGCTCCCGGCTGTCCGGGGCCCGAGGAGCTCCTGTGAATAATTCATCCTCCTGTAATGATTTTTCTAGCTCTGTGTCCCTCTTGGCCAGCAAGAGCCTGGCTCCACTCCCTGCCAGTCCAGCCCAGCGCTCGGTCACTCTTGGTCACACCAACCTGAGTGTGAGAGGTACACGCTCCCCCGCCGCGCCCCCCCCCCCCCCGTAGTGGGATCTAGGTCTCAGGCTTCAGTTTCCCCAGCTGCACCAGCAGGGGAGCTGTGCTTCCTGCCCCCGTCCCTCTACCCTCCCTCCCCCCAACCAACAGGAGGTGCAGAGAAGCCAGG
>NW_027743961.1:0-306 GCF_054177405.1 Leptonychotes weddellii | reverse complement strand
GTCCCTCTAACCTTTCTTGTAAGGCCATTTTAGTGCTGATGAACTCCTTTAGCTTTTGCTTGTCTGGAAAATTCTTTTTTTTTTTTAAAGATTTTATTTATTTATTTGAGAGAGCATGAGACAGAGAGAGCACATGAGAGGGGGGAGGGTCAGAGGGAGAAGCAGACTCCCCGCTGAGCAGGGAGCCCGATGCAGGACTTGATCCCGGGGCTCCAGGATCATGACCTGAGCCGAGGGCAGTCGCTCAATCAACTGAGCCACCCAGGCGCCCTGTCTGGAAAATTCTTTATCCTTCAATTCTGAATC
>NW_027743960.1:0-306 GCF_054177405.1 Leptonychotes weddellii | reverse complement strand
GTGGCTCTTTTCTTGTCATGAACTTATTTTCCCTCTCTGCTGTGTCTGTCTTTTCTCTGGAGAGCTCCTGCACACTCCGTTTCTGAGTTGTAACTTAGACTTATGGGACAGTTACCTAGCATGGTCCTACCCCACCTCCTGTTTTCCTGTCAGCTTCCATATATAACTACCCAGTTCAGTTTCTTTTTTTTTTTTTTTTTAAAGATTTTATTTATTTGACAGAGAGAGATACAGCGAGAGAGGGAACACAAGCAGCGGGAGTGGGAGAGGGAGAAGCAGGCTTCCCGCGGAGCAGGGAGCCCGATG
>NW_027743959.1:0-306 GCF_054177405.1 Leptonychotes weddellii | reverse complement strand
CCTGAGTAACCAGGAGTGGGGGCACTTTCTCCCACACAACTAGTCAACTGTCTGGGGTGCTGTGGGGGTTAGAGGAGAGGATGACAGTCCTAACGTGTCAGGAGAACCACGGTGGCTTGTTGAGTTCCTTAGGTGAAGTGTAGAGATGACACATGGTAGAGAAAGGACAGAAGTTCAGATTGGCAATTGCATGGGACACTAGGCTATAAAACATCCCTGTGAGTATAAAGCAGAGAAGAAAATTGTTTTTATCAGAATTCTTCTTCAAAAGACTATGGATGTATTAAAAGGAATTCTTTTTTTTTT
>NW_027743958.1:0-306 GCF_054177405.1 Leptonychotes weddellii | reverse complement strand
CTGGAGAAATAGCCTATGGACTTGAAGATAGATCAGTAGTAATTGTCCAATCTGCAGAATGGAGAAAATTATTTAAAAAGGAGACCAAAGCCTTGTTGAACTCTGGGACAACATCAAATGGTAAAATGCATACATAACTGGAGTTCCAGAAGGAGAGAAGAGACAGAATGAGGCACATGAAATTCTTTTTTTTTTTTTTAAGATTTTATTTATTTATTTGAGAGAGAGAATGAGAGAGAGCAAGCACATGAGAGGGGGGAGGGTCAGAGGGAGAAGCAGACTCCCTGCCGAGCAGGGAGCCCGATG
>NW_027743957.1:0-306 GCF_054177405.1 Leptonychotes weddellii | reverse complement strand
TTTTCTTCTTTCTTGAGAAAGGCTTGTATTGCTATATCCTTTCCTCTTAGGACTACCTTGGCTGCATCCCAAAGATTTTGAACAGTTGTGTTTTCATTTTCATTTGTTTCTATTATTTTTTTTAATTCTTCTTTAATTTCATGTTTGATCCATTCATTCTTTAGTAGGATGCTCTTTAGCCTCCATGTATTTGAGTTCTCTCTGTCTTTCCTCTTGTGATTGAGTTCAAGTTTCAAAGCATCGTGGTCTGAAAAATGCAGGGAATGATCCCATTCTCTTGGTACCGGTTGTGACCTGATTTGTGAC
>NW_027743956.1:0-306 GCF_054177405.1 Leptonychotes weddellii | reverse complement strand
GCACGGGAGGTGAGGGTGGAGCCTCGCTATTACCGCTGAATTCTTTGTACTGCAATTAACGTTTGTTTAGCATTATTCAGGTTTTTTTTTTCTTTAAAAAAACCTATTTAAGTAACCTTAATAATAGTACTATCTAAAATAGATGTTGTCTTAGTCTTGTATCAAATGAGATGAAAGTCAAATCTGTAAAATGTTGAATCTCTTAAATCTAGCCAGGATGGAATATATCCTGTTAATTTGTCAAACTTCTAGAGAACCGCCTACCTGAGACAGTAAGGATTAATCAAGCCCTGGTAAGAGGGAATT
>NW_027743955.1:0-306 GCF_054177405.1 Leptonychotes weddellii | reverse complement strand
AATATATTAATGCAATATATTTCTTTGAAATAATAGCAATGTGGAAAAGTCCACGGTGAACAAAATATCAAAACTTTGAATAAAGGCAGGATTGGTATGTTTTAGGCTTTTTTTTTTTTTAAGATTTTATTTGGGGCGCCTGGGTGGCTCAGTCGGTTAAGCAGCTGCCTTCAGCTCAGGTCATGATCCTGGGGGCCTCAGATCCAGCCCCGCATCAGGCTCCCTGCTTGAAGGGCAGGTTGTTTCTCCCTCTCCACCGCTTGTGCTCTCTCACACCGTCTCTCTCAAGATTTTATTTATTTATTT
>NW_027743954.1:0-306 GCF_054177405.1 Leptonychotes weddellii | reverse complement strand
TGACCTGAGCCGAAACCAAGAGCCAGACGCTTAACCAACTGAGCCACCCAGGCGCCCCCCAACGGACTTTTTAATTACAACACCTGGTCAATAGAGCGTGTCTGGGACTAAGTAAGTGCAGCCTCTGGATGTCCCACGCGAAACCATATGCACAGCCTCACGTCTCAGCAGCCCTCTCCTGCAAGAGCTGTTACAAGCCTTCATTGCTAAACTCAAATTTCAACTTAGGTTCTGTGCCACAAATACATGTCTTCTCCCTTCTTCTCCGCTGCCTTTATATGGAATCAAAAATGCCGTGTGAGGGTG
>NW_027743953.1:0-306 GCF_054177405.1 Leptonychotes weddellii | reverse complement strand
TCTAAGCAAAGTGCCCCCTCTTTTTCTTTAAAAGGCATTTCCTCCTACTTTTAAAATACCTCCTAATATCCTGCAGAAATGCCATTTGTTAACAGTCACTAGGGCATTGATTCTCAAACTGTATTCCCTGGAACAACAGCAGCAACACCACCTGTGAACTGGTGCGAGAGGTGGACTCTGGGGGCCCATTCCAGATCCGCTGAATCAGAAACTCTGGAGTGAGGCCCAGCAATGTGTGCTTGACAAGCTCTCCGGGGGATTCTGACGCAGGCTCCAGCAGAGAACCCTTGTACCAGGGGACGTTTC
>NW_027743952.1:0-306 GCF_054177405.1 Leptonychotes weddellii | reverse complement strand
ATTATATAGGCCAGAATGTGAGGATAAGCTGATTTGGGGTTCCAGCAAGTCAGGTCTTGAAATGCTATAGCTCTCTTGAAAGTAATTCAAGCAAGTTTCAATGTCCTTCCAGAGTATGTGAATGTAGGTGCTTTGTATGCTTTTTCCTCACCTGCAGAAATTAAAGTTTTAGATAGTATTCTTCTCTTTGTAAATAACATGTTTTCTGTAACCAGTTTGTGCTCCCATATGTTACCTTTTTATTTTTTTATTATTATTATTTTTTATTATGTTATGTTAATCACCATACATTACATCATTAGTTTT
>NW_027743951.1:0-4592 GCF_054177405.1 Leptonychotes weddellii | reverse complement strand
ATCCATAGGGTTTCTCCCCACTGTGGATTCTTTGATGAAGAATGAGGGCTGAGCCCTGACTGAAGTGTTTTCCACATTCATCACATATATGTTGTTTCTTTCGAGAGGGATTTCTCTTTCTTTCAAATCTGCCCTTGGGGAAACAGGCTTCTCCATACTTAAAAATTTGAGGAACACCTATATTGAGAGTGCCAGGAACTTCATGAGATTCTACTGCTGAAGGAATCTCCTGCTTTGGAGCTAGTGCTCCATTTTCAGTCCTACCATCATCGTCTGAAATAAAGAAAAAATGTAAATATCACTCGTTTCCTATTCTGGAAGGAAAGAGACCTGAAGAAAAATTTAGTAAAAGTGAACTAAAAGTAAACAGCTTGCATACATGTACACACAGCACTCTGAAAAACGGTATTAAGGTTGCCTACTCCAAAAAAGAAAAAACTGAAATGACGGATTATGAGGCTAAGGGAAGTAATGGCATGCTAACATAATGAGGAATTAAAAGGTTATATCTGAATAAAAGTGGTAACATAAGCAAGTGGGCTATACAATACTAGTCAGAAAACAAAGGGCAGAATGATGGCAGAGTCTAAGACTGTTAGACAAAGTGATGCAAGCTAGGTCTGGCTGAAACTTCTTAAGAAATATAAAAGTGGCCATTAGGAAATCATTATAATATTCTTTTGCTCTGAGAAAGAAAGAAATCACATCAAAATATAATGGTGTAAATAACAAGCAGTCTGTCAGAAAAATGACTATTTCTGAAATGAGCAAGAGCAGGCAAATCACGGCCAACACTACATTAAAAGCAGAACCCGGAAAATGTCCTAATAAGAAACTGAAGATAGGGGCGCCTGGGTGGCTCGGTAGTTAAGTGTCTGCCTTCAGCTCAGGTCATGGTCCCAGGGTCCTGGGATCAAGCCCCGCATTGGGCTCCCTGCTCAGCAGGAAATCTGCTTCTCCCTCCCCCACGCCCCCTGCTTGTGTTCCCTCTCTCTCTGTGTCTCTGTCAAATAAATAAATAAAATCTTAAAAAAAAAGAAAATGAAGATAAACTGGAGGTATTCTCTGTTAACTCAGGACATGACACATATATTCAACAGGCTCTTGGTAAATGAAAAGTTTTCCTGTATATGAAGGTTGCATTACTAGGTATTTGCCATGGTACTTAGAGAAGTTATTATTTCTAAGCCTCAGTTAAATGAGTCCAGTGAAACAGAAGCCTCAATTAATTACCAACATGAGGTACATTACCCACCTGCAGGAAGCAGTATGAACAAGTCTCACTAAGACTTTCCTGAAACTTCAAGCTTTGAAGAGCACAGTTACTAGAGGGTGAGCAGCAGCAATTAGAAAAGTGGTAAACAGTGGGCAAGTCTATAATGATTACCAAAGGGATAAAGTCAAGAGAGAAGACTAACAGCAAGAGACTGAAGGGTGCAGGGGATCAGTGAGGCCTGGAGACATGAACAAAAGAGAAGCAAGTGTTAAAGTTATGTGGGGACAAATGGCACAGAAAGAAAGAAGTTCCCCAGTGTGGTAAAGACTAGACCCCTGAAATAAGGCTATTTACAAATAAGGGAAGATTATTCTAAAATTCAGGGAGGGGAGAAATCTACCCAAGAAAACGTCACCTCCAATGACCAAGGATAGTGGTTCTCGAACTTCATTTCAGAGAAGAATGTCCCATGAAACATGTAAAACTACAGGCTCTCAGAAGACCTCAGCCCCACCCCACCAGTTCTGGTTCCCTACACTGTCCGCTCAGATGGGAAGAAAACCTGATGAGACCCCATCTGTGGCACATACCAGCATTATCTACAATTACCTCAAGGAAAGATTCCCAAAGCAGTCTCAAACAAATATGAACAAGAACCTAGCAGGTTTAGGAATATACTGGGTTGTATCAAAGTATACTAAGTATATGGTGTCAACTGCCAATATACTGGGAAAGACTAGTTTGAACGACTTATAATCATGAGCTTTTTATTTTTCTGTACTTAAAGCATATTTTAGCTACAGGACCTATTTCTGTGTAAATACTTGGAAAATGTGAAGAGTTTTATCCAAATATCATTTCTACAAAAGACGCTTCTTAGCAAAAAAAGACTTTTGGTTGAAGAAAAAACAAAAATAACCAAAAATTTAGGAAGACTTCAGTGGTCAGCAACAAAAAGAATGAATTTGAAGAGGCTTCAGGTAAGCTCATTGTGCCAAGAGGATTAGGCAGGAGACTGAAAGGATATGAAACAGATGACAGAGAATACTGCATGCAAAATAAGGGACCTAGGGGCAACTGGGTGGCTCAGTTGGTTAAGTGTCTGCCTTGGGCTCATGCCATGATCCCAGAGTCCTGGAATCAAGCCCTGCATCTGACTCGCTGCTCAGTAGGGAGCCTCCTTCTCCCTCTCCTCCCCGCTGTTGCGCTCTAATAAATAGATAAAATCTTAAATTAAAAAAATAATAATAAGGGACCTAATCGACAAGCGGGTGCTGGCTCAAAATAAGGCAAATGCCAGTCTGAAATGGGCAGGTCTTCAAGAGGTAAAGGGAAGAAAAGGCTAATGATGTTAATATCTAAGAATAAAAGACCTGACTGAGGTCTGCAAACCAACTGTCACAAGAAAAGAATCAAGATCCTACAGTGTGTCTATGTCTACAAAATCAGGTTAAGGTGATTATTCCCTACCCCCTCGTGGGAACAAGCAAAGAGTTCCGGACAAATGGCCCATACTCTCTTTCACCCTCTAGCCCACTTGGAGTTTTGGTCCTCACCACAGTGCCTTAGGGAATGGAGCTCCCAGGATGCCCACTTGAGCTGGTTCTCCACAGCATCAAGCTCAGAATTTGGTAATCCCTGAGCTTCTTCTTGAGAAACTATCTCCTCTACCAGAACTTCCCGTTTTCGTCGACGGAGAGAAACCTGGAAAAAAATGAAGTCTGATTCAGGTGAGAAGAAATTTGGTAAGATTTAGAACTAAAAACACACAAGAGAAACCATAACAACACACATACTGCAAGGGCCTGTATGACGAAGCATAGCTAGAGGGGAACAGTGGGGGGAGGGGCGGGGATAAATATAATTCTAATTTAGTTGAGCAGAATTAACTCAGCAGCTTTGCCTACTGCTATGCCAGTGCTTCTGACCTAGGAGAGTGACACGAGCGGACTCACCGGCTGTCCAGGATCATCGAGCTCACTCTCTAAATCCTCCAGCACTGTCACTGCCTCCTCTCCATTCTCTGGATGATGCTCTCGAACCCAAGTCTGCAATTCCTTGGGTAGGATGGCAACAAACTGCTCCAGCACTACCAGCTCCAAAATTTGTTCTTTTGTGTGTGTCTCTGGCCTGAGCCATAGACGGCAAAGTTCTCGAAGATGACTCACAGCTTCACGGGGCCCAGGTGAATCCTGGTATCCAAACTGCCTGAATCGCTGTCGGAAAACCTCTGGATCAGGAAGATGGTTCCAAGGGATGCTTGATCCCTCTTCACCATCAGGATCCTCCTCCAACTTCACTCTCAGAATTTTTTCCTCTTCATCTGGAGTTGGGATTATTAGTATTGAATCTTCTTCCACGGACTGTGCAGACATCCTGATTTATAATACTTCAAGAAAAGTCAATCAAGGCAGGATACAGGCCTCAGGGAAATACTCTGTTTTCTTCACAGGCACTCCTGAGGGACAAGAAATTAAAACAAACAAACATAAGTAACCAAATATCCTAAGAATTTGAACATATACTGATAAAGGAAGTAAAAGATACTTGTTTTTTTACCGGATTAAAAATTCCAATCAATAACCTACAGCAGAAGTTGGCAAACTACAGCTCACAGCCAAATCTGGCTTGCTGCCCATTTCTGTACAATGCTGTACTAAGAATAGTTTTCACTTTTACATGGTTGCAAAAAATCACAAGAATACTTCATGACATGTGAAAATGGTAAGAATTTAAAAATGTCTGTGTCCATAAATAATTTTATTTGTTCACGGTTCATGCTACAATGGCAGAGTTGAGTCATTTCAAAAGACACAATATGATCTGAAAAACCTAATATTTACTATCTGGCCCTTTAGAAAAAAAGCTGGCCAATATATGACCTACTAGGTCAACAAATCTTATTTCAATAATTAAAAGAGTCCAAATAAGAACCTGTCTAACTCAGTGTTTTCTAAATGCATTTGACCCTGGAACACATTATTTGCAACTCAGGACTGCTGGTCCTTGACCCACGTAGGTCTTAAAAGTAGGGACTGCTTTTATCTGTTTAAAAATTTTTTAACAAAATGCTTTTTAGGAGTTATGTTTTTTAGGAGTTAAGAACGATCTTTTAAATGTTTAAGAACTCCCTGGACTTGGGGCACTTGGGTGGCTCAGTCGTTAAGCGTCTGCCTTTGGCTCAGGTCATGATCCCAGGGTCCTGGGATCCAGCCCCACATTGGGCTCTCTGCTCAGCAGGAAGCCTGCTTCTCCCTCTCCCACTCCTCCTGCTTGTGTTCCCTCTCTCCCACGGTCTCTCTCTGTGAAATAAATAAATAAAATCTTAAAAAAAAAAAAAAAAAGAAGGGCGCCTGGGTGGCTCAGTTGGTTAAGC
>NW_027743950.1:0-306 GCF_054177405.1 Leptonychotes weddellii | reverse complement strand
GGGGGTCCTGCCTCTCCCCGGACAGTTGTGCATCTGTGTGTGTGCACAGATAGCTAGGCATTCCTGGGCTCTGCTTGTGTGTGAACTTGCACACGTCTCCTTGCTCACGTGTGCACCCATGTGTATGTGCCTCTGAACGTGTGAGTTTAACCAGGCCGGTGTTTGGATGGAGTAGGGTGCTCCCCAAGGGGAAGAAACAGGAGTGGGGAGAGATTTGGTCTTAGCTCAGGCTCTTATTCAGATGAGTTAGGCCTATGAACTGCAGCAAAAAAAGGACTATTGGCTTTCAGAATTGAAAGGTCCAGT
>NW_027743949.1:0-306 GCF_054177405.1 Leptonychotes weddellii | reverse complement strand
CATTTGGTCTCAGTAGAGAGGGGGATGTCAAGAGTAAAAGCAATTTTCTGTTCCTTCCTGAAACACTGTGACAGAGAGTTCAGAAGTCACATACACAATTCCAAGCGAAGCCTGAGTTTTTCTTTGGGAAGGGATGCTCTTCTCAGGGCCTTCTATATCTCACCAACCAGAACAGTTGCCTGGCCATGCAATTCATTCCCTCGTTCAACAAATACTTACTAAACTAAATACTGTTACATGTCCTGGGGATATGACAATGTACAAAACAGAACTCCTGGCCCCCTTGGAACTTACATCCTACTGAAT
>NW_027743948.1:0-306 GCF_054177405.1 Leptonychotes weddellii | reverse complement strand
GAATCATGACTGTGATACTTTCTACCCATAAGATCTTGAGTAACTTATCTTTGACCCTCTCTTAGTGAGCATAATAATATTTACCTGAGGGTGTTGATGTGAGGGTTAAATAAATTATCCTAGTAAAAAAAAGGTCCAGCACAAAGTACTTTACAAAGATGGCTTCAATAAAAGTTGGATAAATCACTGCATGTTGGGGAAAAAAAAAACAAAAAATGTAACCAAAGTAATCTAATGATCTTGAGGGAAAGTATCTTTTTTTTTTTTTATTCTTATGTTAATCCCCATACATTACATCATTAGTTC
>NW_027743947.1:0-306 GCF_054177405.1 Leptonychotes weddellii | reverse complement strand
GGCGCCTGGGTGGCTCAGTCGTTAAGCGTCTGCCTTCGGCTCAGGTCATGATCCCAGGGTCCTGGGATCGAGTCCCACATCGGGCTCCCTCCTCGGGGGGAAGCCTGCTTCTCCCTCTCCCCCTCCCGCTGCTTGTGTTCCTGCTCTCGCTATCTCTGTCTCTGTCAAATAAATAAATAAAATCTTTAAAAAAAAAAAAGATTTATATTATTTTATATTTTTATACCTAGGATGTGTTAGCATAAGTGAAAACATTTAAGGGTAAAAAAGATCACAACCCGCTTAAAGGAAACTGAAAAAGTTATT
>NW_027743946.1:0-306 GCF_054177405.1 Leptonychotes weddellii | reverse complement strand
GTAGAATCCCTGATGTGTCAGGTGCCAAAGACCAGACTCCGGATTGATTTGGTCAATATCTGTTTTAAATGACCTAACACGATTACAAGTTAATAACTGCAATGATCACTGTCTGCTCATCAAGACCTCAGCAAACATGGCTAAAAAAAAATCACCGTGGAGTGCCTTTGGTATTAAACTACATAGGAGTCGGGAGAGTACAGGTTTGTGTAGTACACAGCACAAGACCTTGCATAAGTTTCTGTCTCTGAAAGTTACACTTACTGCACAGTAAAACCCTCCCTACTGATGTTAACATACCTGTTT
>NW_027743945.1:0-306 GCF_054177405.1 Leptonychotes weddellii | reverse complement strand
TTTCAACTGCAATAGCACCATGCACTAGTTTTAGTAAAATGGCACCAGGCAGTGGATTCTTTTTCTTTTTGATAAATGAGCAGTGTGAGATGTTCAGAGATTAGTTACATATAATTTGCAATATAATATGTAGTGGAAACTACACATGCTATGTTTTCTCTAAGAGTTTCACATAAGCCATCACCTGGACAGCAAGAAAAAGCAGATCCCAGATGGTTAGGTGGACAGTTGTGAGGACTGACCCCACTGAGGAGCATGCCCAAAGATAGATGCCCTTTCTGGGGCACTGGGGTTCCTGCCCTGTGT
>NW_027743944.1:0-306 GCF_054177405.1 Leptonychotes weddellii | reverse complement strand
GGGGAGGAGGAGCAAGATGGCAGAGGAGTAGGAGACCTAAATTTTGTCTGGTCCCAGGAATTCAACTAGATAGGGATCAAACCATTCTAAACACCTATAAACTCAACAGGAGATCAAAGAAAAGAATAGCAGCAACTCTCAGGACAGAAAAGCGACCACTTTCTGGAAGGTAGGATGTGCAGAGAAGTGAATGTAAGGCAATATTTAGAAAGATAAATGGCAGGGGAAGGGGCCTCTGTCAGCCGCTACCGGCAAGTGATAGAGAAGCAGAACACAAAATTGGAACTTTTAGAAGTCAGCTCTGCT
>NW_027743943.1:0-306 GCF_054177405.1 Leptonychotes weddellii | reverse complement strand
TGTGAATGTGTGCACACGACCCTGTTCGGTTGTCTGTAAGCCTTTTGTGTTGAGTTTCTTGAATGGACCTTGTCAGGGAACCTCAAGTACACAGAACTTGATTCCTCACGCATGGCCCATCCCCCCTCCCCCAATCTATGTTTTAGATAACAGATATGTTTGGTATGTTTTAGATAGCAGATATGTTTTTGGTATGTTTTAGATATCCCCAAGCACAGGTACTCACTATGCCCACCTTGACTCATTTGCTTATTATGTGTCCTTCTGTCCACTCTCCATTCACTTTTATGTCTGTGTGTGTGTAGC
>NW_027743942.1:0-306 GCF_054177405.1 Leptonychotes weddellii | reverse complement strand
GGAAGTTGCCAGGTCTGGGACTAGAACCCTGGTACCCTAACACGGCTTTCTTTCCAGTAGTCTCCACACTGAGAAGGTTGTCTGCCAAAGTGAGGCCCGGCTCAGCGTTGAGATGGGGGGAAGAAGGCAGGGAGGATGGAGTCCTTGCAGCTTACTGACGTGCAAAGAGAATCTTGGGCTGATCCAGGAACTCTGAAGATTTATATCTTAATCCAGTTTCCTAAGAATTGGTTCTTGGAATAAGGCTAGGAGCTGTAAACTTGGACTTTTTGTTGGAAGAAATAAAAATATTATTCCTGGCTTTTG
>NW_027743941.1:0-306 GCF_054177405.1 Leptonychotes weddellii | reverse complement strand
GACTCCCCGCCGAGCAGGGAGCCCGATGCGGGACTCGATCCCGGGACTCCAGGATCATGACCTGAGCCGAAGGCAGTCGCTTAACCAACTGAGCCACCCAGGCGCCCTGTTCTCAATAACTTCTTATGACTTTGGGTACTGTATTTTTTGGTATGGAATAAACATTTTCATCACAAAGTTTTTTTTTTAATTAAAAAAAATTTTTTTGAAGATTTTATTTATTTGAGAGAGAGAGTGAGCAAGAGAGAAAGCACAGGAGCAGGGGTGGAGGGAGAGGGAGAAGCTCGAACAGGAAGCCTGACATCG
>NW_027743940.1:0-4592 GCF_054177405.1 Leptonychotes weddellii | reverse complement strand
AGACAGGGCGGTGGCAGGGCTCACAGATGGGGCGCGTGCAGCGGCAGGTGCAGGTCACGGGGCGGCACACGGTGGTCTGGCAGGACACGGGGCGGCAGCAGCAGGGGTCACGGCAGCAGCAGGGCTGGCAGTAGCCTCCCCCACAGCCCGGGGAGGAGCAGGTGGAGCCGCAGCAGGAGTCGGACATGGTGATGTCTGGAGTTGGTTTGGGTTGGACTGGTGAGAGGATTTGGGTGTTGTCAGGTGTGAATGTCTTTGTCGGGCTCTGGGGCCTTTATATACCCTGGCCGGCTGCTGCTGACCCCCAGGACACAAGTCATTTCCTTGTTCATGTTTATTCTTTCTGAAATGGCACTGATACGTTAGCAAGTTCCCTAGACATGTTTTTTTTTTAGATGCTCAGGTACTCATGAAAGACGATTTGCTTTCCTTATTTAATGAAGACCCATTATATTTTGCTATTTATGGTTCAGATATGAACTTAATGACCCTAACTTCAAAGTTTCCAATTATCTTTATAATTCAGTGATGTTTTTGCCAGTTGATGTTTTGATAGCACAGTGTAGCTGTCATGCTTCCTGGACAAAACAAGTTCAGGAAAATAATAAGGGACTATTTTAAAATTCATGGTCTGTCAGTAAAAGAAGTTTTACTGTGTATTTTTTGGAGCTACAGGTATGCATCTTATCATTTTATCATCAGTGGGTTTTTTTTCCCCCAATTTTTTTATTTTGGTAAACTACCTTAACCATTTTTAAGTGTACAATTTAGTGGTATGATGTACATTCATATTGTTGTGAACCATCAACATCATCCATCTCTAGAACTCTTTTTTTAAAAAAAGATTTTATTTATTTAGAGAGAGGGGATGGGTGGGCGGGCAGAGGGAAAGAGAGAATCCCAAGCCAACTTCGTGCTGAACGCAGAGCCTGATGTGGGGCTTGATCTCCTGACCCTGAGATCGTGACCTGAGCTGAAATCAAGAATTAGATGCTCAACTGACTGAGCCACACAGGCACCCGTAGAACTCTTTTCATCTTGCAAAACTGAAATTCTATGCCCATTAAACTACTAACTCCCCATTGAACCCCTCTCCCCAGACCCTGGTAACCACTACTGCACTTTTTTTTTTTCTTGATTATCTCCTCCCCTCCCCGCACCCATCCCACAAGTATTGGCTCCAACACTTGGGTGTCATGGGTGTATGACTTTAGGCAAGTCACTGATCTGGTTCCTTATGTACAGAATGTAGAATATAAACTCAGCCTCTGGTAACCCCTCTTCTACTCTCTGTTACTGTGAGTTTGGCTTTTTTTTTTTTTTTTTTGGGTCTTAGGTATGTGCTCATTATTTTCCATAGTTGTAGCTTTCCAAACCGTGGCGAATCTCTTTTTTAATCTTCATGATAGCTAATATCATTTAATTCTAACAACTATATTCTAAATATTGTGCTAAAAGAAATAAATGTATTAAGTTATTCTCATAAAATCCTATGAGGAGGTATTGTATTCCTCATTTTACACATAAGGAACCAGAGAAGTGACTTGCCTAAGGTCATACACCTACTAGGTTGGATCCAGGACTTACTGCAAAAACATCTGTGGGAACTTTATTTGTAAGCCCAAGGAGCTGAAGAATGAAATGTGGTTACCATATTCCCTGTCATTAAGGAAAGTCTGTTTTATGTAGGAATTTTAACAGTGAATTTATTTTTAAAATAGTTGGTATTTATGAAATGGCTAATTTTTAGAGTTATTTGAAAGGACTCTGTCTTTCCAATATCCTCAGGAATTCAAAGAATTATCTCCCACATAGCTTTCTAAAAATTCCAAAACATACTCTAAGGAGATAGCATCAAATTTGGACATAACTAAGTGGTTATGGGGCACTATGAACAAAGCCACTTTTGAGAAGGAAGAATTTACCCTTTAAAGTCCTTCTAGCTGGACTAAGAAACAAAATGACATGAGACAGATTAACTGGAGAAAATAAAATTTAATAGCATACTTATGGGGAAGGGCCATGGAAATTCCAAAGACAGTGAGGCAACATGATACTTATAGGAGCTAAGGCGAAGGATAGGGGCCTGAGGATACGAAGGGGAGAAAGACCATTAGCAGGAAGGTGAGAGGAGATGTTTGGAAAACAAAGGTTGCTCTATTATGCAGATAAGTGTCTTAGATAAAGCGGAATCTTGTTAATAGGTTTCTTCCTGGTAGATGCAGGTAGTTGAGGGGTAGGTAAAGAGCAGTTCCTGAATCTGCTGGGTTTTGATTGCTTTTAACTCAGAAAAATGTTCATGCCAAAGTGGCCCATTTTGGAGCAGCCTGCCCTTAGCCCCTATACCACCATCTAGATGAAGGTTGCAGTCTGCCAGCATAACAGAGCCCCCAGGTAGTGTGATTCCAGCCAAAGGTGGTCTCCAGGCTTGCCTTGTCATACCCTGTGTCTTGTTCCAATGTCTCCCCATGCACTACGCTTGAGCATATTCCTGCTTACAGAGCCAATTGTGATTCTCAATTGTTTGGGACTGTAGGAAAATCATTTCACTCAGCCATTTTGTAGACTCTGCCTTTGGATTTGCTTGGTTTTGACTTTTTGCTTTACAACTAAGTCTGTTTTAGATCTGTGGTTGAAGGCTGTGGTGCAAGCCTCCTTTTTCATCATTCTGCTTGCATAGTCTCTTGCAGCCTTATCCAGATCCACACCAACCATTGTGGTTGGCCATGGCATGGAGTTACTGTGGAAACAGACACAATCCAATAATAATGATAAGCTTGGGAGTACACAAAGAATTCTGCGTCTGAGAAAATACTGTAAGACAAGGAATTCTCTAGAAGGCTAACAAGGAAAACTCTGAGAGGGGAAAATCGTGTAGTTAGAGAATTTTTTAAATGGTGTTCAAGAACATGTAAAAGTAACTGGACTTGTGAGCCTATCTACCAGTAAACCATTAAACCCTTACTAAAGAGAAAACTCCATTGTGCATGTAAATGTTTTGACTGTAGTGGACTTCTTGTTGAGAAGTTTTTACCATATTTCAAGAAAAATACTTTCCTTCCTGAGGTGGCTTATTTATTTTATTGTAGGAATGCACATGGCCAGCATGAGGAGAGAATCCGTGAGGGATGGAGATGCTTTTCTCTCTTCCAACCCTATAGAACTTATCCATTCCCTCATTCAACAAATTATTATATCCTATGTGCCAAATATGGTGCAGATCAGTGGGAATCCAGCAATGAATAAAGTCTGTCAAGTTCCAGCCCTTCACAAATCTTACCTGGCCTGTCTCCTCTCTCTGGGCCAGTAGATATGCCCAAGCAGACAAGCAACACATTCAGAAAAACTCTTTTAGATCATATGTTGGAAACTCAATGCATATTTCTCAGGAAAACAATAGTGGTTGGTTTCCTGACCAGCCTAAAAGTGTTTCACAACAACAAAAGCATATCCAGCGTGGATTAATGTTTTACTATTTCAACTACATTGACATTGTTTTAATGGTAAAATCCTTTGGAGGTCTAAATCAGAATGGTTCCAGCTGCATATCTTCTTTTCCCAGCAGCACTCACTCTATTAGAATCAGAATTGGCCATAGTGGTGCTGGAGGGGAGCCATGGGAAAGATGGGATAGTGATTCTTCCAGCCTAGGCCTTCAGTGGTTTGGGATTCCCAGGTACCAATTACATTAATCACTGCACAGTTTTCTAAATCAGGGTATAAATG
Organism: Leptonychotes weddellii; assembly: GCF_054177405.1. Classification (NCBI taxonomy): domain Eukaryota; kingdom Metazoa; phylum Chordata; class Mammalia; order Carnivora; family Phocidae; genus Leptonychotes; species Leptonychotes weddellii. Next base: position 866 of record NW_027743940.1, on the reverse strand, counting down.
CAGCTCTAACTTAGGCTTCCTCCCCCGTATCACATGTGTGGGCATGATTCATGGGTCAAGTTCACAATTAGAGAAACCTGCTGTAGTCTCTCCATTACTTCAGCATCACCACAAAACCTGTGGCTTGAACTCTGAAGGTGCCTCACTTGAGATGTTCTACATTATTTGAACTGCTATTAAAACTACAGACCTGGCACCTGAATTGTTCCTAACACTTAAAAAAATGGCCCTTGAAAAATCCTTCTTTCTTTGTTTTTTTTTTTCTGATTCTGCATACCATACCATAAGCTAAAAATAAGTTTTTGAAGATTAATAAACAATAGAAACACATTTGCTTCCCAGAAATAAAATTTTTATTATTTTACCATGTGAAACCCCATCATAAATATAATGATACCCTGGAAAAATATCCTGTCTTGTAATAGTAGAGATGTGATAATGAGTCAGTGTGATAGAGCTCCATTGAAGAGGAACTTTGATCTTTGTTCACTCATTTTTTCAAGCCAGGAATTCAAATGATGAAAGTTGGGATGTTTCTAAAGATTGTCAAAGAGGGCCAGGATTAACTGGGTAATTATGTGGGAAAATGAATAGACAGCTACTGTTGAGTTAGTTGTTGAAGAGCATGTAGGTTGCAAAGGAGATATCTCTCATCAGATCCCTTGGGGTGGGAAGAGTTTTTGCATGTTTCTGAACACCTGGAATGTTTCTCAGTGGGCTGTTCAGCAGCAGGGGGAGGTCCTGCAGGTGGTGCGGCAGGGGGCAGGCTGGCAGCAGGGGGGGCGGCAGCAGGGCGCCTGCACAGAGATGGGCTGGCAGCAGGTGGAGGCCCAGCAGCAGGGGCGGCAGACCACGGCCGTGCAGGA
>NW_027743939.1:0-306 GCF_054177405.1 Leptonychotes weddellii | reverse complement strand
GCCATCTATCTTCCTGAATAGCACCTCGGATTCACTTCTCCGCATGGCCTACCTTCCAGAAAGTGGTCGCTTTTCTGTTCAGAGAGTTGCTGCTATTCTTTTCTTCTATCTCCTGTTGAGTTTGTAGGTGTTCAGAATGGTTTGATACCTATCTAGCTGAATTCCTGGGGCCAGACGAAATTTAGGTCTCCTACTCCTCTGCCATCTTGCTCCTCCAAGCATCAATACTTAGCCTTTAATGTGGGCTGCAGTTCCATTCAGCATTATAATAGATTCCATTGCACTTGCACAGATAACAATCTGTGT
>NW_027743938.1:0-306 GCF_054177405.1 Leptonychotes weddellii | reverse complement strand
TTCATATCAATGAGATCATATGATACATGTCTTTCTCTGTTTGACTTATTTCACTCAACATAATACCCTCCAGTTCTGAAAGCCAAACTTTTAAGATGTCATACTCTCCAGTGGTGCTACCTTCACCACCATCACCAAAGTACCCATTGTCATGATCCAGTAATGGGCCCATGACCAATGCTGATCCTATGAGTGACATACCTTGGAATTTGCTGGAAATGTTGAGAAAGAGGAACGTTTTTTCCTTACTGACTATTCAACTGTAGGATGTAGACTGAGATCTGTTTATGGGCATCTTTCTATTAC
>NW_027743937.1:0-306 GCF_054177405.1 Leptonychotes weddellii | reverse complement strand
TGGAGCTGAGCCTGCAAGGTCTTAGAGGTATGCCTGTAGAAGTTTCCTCAAGGCCAAATGCAAAAAAGTTTAAAATAAACTCTATGGTCGACTAATCTTTGACAAAGCAGAAAAGAATGTCCAATGGAAAAAAGACAGTCTCTTCAACAAATGGTGTTGGGAAAACTGGATAGCCACATGCAGAAGAATGAAACTGGACTATTTCCTTACACCACACACAAAAATAGACTCCAAATGGTTGAAAGACCTCAATGTGAGACAGGAGTCCATCCAAATCCTAAAGGAGAACACAGGCAGCAACCTCTT
>NW_027743936.1:0-306 GCF_054177405.1 Leptonychotes weddellii | reverse complement strand
TCTCAAATCCCTGAGTCTCAGTTTTCTACTCTGTAGTATAAGGGGAATATTAGGTCATGAATTCTTGGGAGAATAAAGGAAATAACATATATTAAAGCACAAAGTACATTATACATGTAATATGCCTACTGTTTCATAGATGTTCAATAAATGATAAGGATTACATCATCCTTAAAAATCTACATCGTTTACACAATTACAAGCAGTAATTGTGATTCATTTTAGAATCTGCCACTGAAGTGGGCAGTATAGTCTGTTTTTATTTTAAATTTTCAAATGTTATGGAATCGTAAGTAATTATATAAC
>NW_027743935.1:0-306 GCF_054177405.1 Leptonychotes weddellii | reverse complement strand
TTACTGTTATTAATCTCTACTGTGCTTAGTTTATAAATTAAACTTTATCATAGGTAGGTATGCATAGGAAAAAATCATAGTATATCCAGGATTAAGTACTATCTGTGGTTTCAGACATCTACTGGGGGTCTTGAAACATATCCCCCAGGACAAGGAGGGACTGCTGTAACAATTATTCTACGACAGCTCATCACCTCATTGTTTTGCTCGCCTCTGGTGAGCCAGGTCTGATTTGCTATTCAAAGTTCGCCCTCCTCCTTCTTCCTTTCTGTTACATACCTACAAATACTCTTCCTTTTCCTGCAT
>NW_027743934.1:0-306 GCF_054177405.1 Leptonychotes weddellii | reverse complement strand
TTTTTTTTTTTTAAAGATTTTATTTATTTATTTGAGAGAGAGAGAATGAGAGACAGAGAGCATGAGAGGGAGGAGGGTCAGAGGGAGAAGCAGACTCCTTGCCGAGGAGGGAGCCCGATGCGGGACTCGATCCTGGGACTCCAGGATCATGACCTGAGCTGAAGGCAGTCGCTTAACCAACTGAGCCACCCAGGCGCCCGAGATGGAGGTAATTATTTAAAAATGTTTCCCCAGGAAAGGACAATCAGTAAGAATGAAGTGCAGCGGTCAATGCAGATTTTTTTTTTTTAAACCAAAAACCAAAAT
>NW_027743933.1:0-306 GCF_054177405.1 Leptonychotes weddellii | reverse complement strand
TGGGTCTGACAGTCACTCCCAGGATTGCCCAGGCACCAGAGGCCAGGAGAGGGGCAGGGGACAGATTGTCCCTGCCAGCCGCTGGGAAGATCCAACACCTTGCCATTGGACTCCTGGCCTCCAGAGCTGTGAGAGAATAAAGTTCTGTTGTCTTAAGTCCCCCAGATTTTGGAAACTCTTTGGTGGCCACCCTAGGAAATGGATATAAGCAAGATGCAAGATTCTCACATGGTTTTAGGATAAAACCAAAGTCATCAAAGACAATGTGTGCTGTGGTGCTGCTTTGATGAGTGGGAGTAACTTTTA
>NW_027743932.1:0-306 GCF_054177405.1 Leptonychotes weddellii | reverse complement strand
CATCGGGCTCCCTGCTCGGCAGGGAGTCTGCTTCTCCCTCTGATCCTCCCCCTCTCATGCTCTCTGTCTCCCATTCTCTCTCTCAGATAAATAAATAAAAAATCTTTAAAAAAAAAAAAGTTTTTTGACATATTTGTAACCTGTTTTTACTTACTTGTAACCTGTTTTATCTTCTGCCATTCCAGTGACCTGACCACTCACTAAAAATTTTCCATCTGTGTTCATCCACATACTCATTTTCTTCTAATAGTAAAAGAAATGTATTTGGCTCCTTGCTTTCTTTTTTTCTATACCCTTTGTATTATT
>NW_027743931.1:0-306 GCF_054177405.1 Leptonychotes weddellii | reverse complement strand
ATATATTAATGCAATATATTTCTTTGAAATAATAGCAATGTGGAAAAGTCCACGGTGAACAAAATATCAAAACTTTGAATAAAGGCAGGATTGGTATGTTTTAGGCTTTTTTTTTTTTTTAAGATTTTATTTGGGGCGCCTGGGTGGCTCAGTCGGTTAAGCAGCTGCCTTCAGCTCAGGTCATGATCCTGGGGGCCTCGGATCCAGCCCCGCATCAGGCTCCCTGCTTGAAGGGCAGGTTGTTTCTCCCTCTCCACTGCTTGTGCTCTCTCACACCGTCTCTCTCAAGATTTTATTTATTTATTT
>NW_027743930.1:0-306 GCF_054177405.1 Leptonychotes weddellii | reverse complement strand
TCATTGTGCTTCCATCACTTACACAGAATATGTGCATCCCCTTAAATGCTATCCTTTTCCATCAACTGCAGAAATTCTACTTAAGCCCCTTCTTGCATGTCACCTTCTCTGTGAAAAAACAAATTTCCAAAGAAGGTGTAATTCTTCTATGAGTCTAACAGAACATAATTTGTACCCTCTCTAGCTACCAATTACACTACGTTGGAACTGTCTGCTTAAATCTATCCTTTCACACAGTAAACTGTGCATCCAATGAGGGAATGTTCATTTCCACCATTTCCTTAGCTTATATTCCTAGATTACTCT
>NW_027743929.1:0-4593 GCF_054177405.1 Leptonychotes weddellii | reverse complement strand
GCATGAATGAATACACGGATGAGAGGTGGTTGAACTATTTTGTATTCTGATAACCATTCCAATTTAAACATTTTTATAACTCTAAAAGCACAGGGGATATCACTAGATCTGGACATTATTTTCTTGCATGTAGTAGTTTTAAATTTAGGTTCTGATCTCCATGAGCACTATTTTGGAAAAGAAGAGTCATAAAATATGATTAACACCCCTTTAATAATTTATCTTTTTTCTAGTTGCTATTTGGTTTACCAGCACGTTTACTCTTTATTTGATAAGCAAGGTAAATAAGCCAAGATCAATTAGTCTTAATTTACCAGCAAATGAGAGAAGTTAAGTTATTCAAGATGGTAGGAAATGAAGTGGGAGGGAGCAATGGAAGGAGGGGATGGCATAGTAGATATTTTTAGGATCTGTCACTGTTTTAATAGCTCTGCTGTTATCACTTCAGAAAGGCCCACATTTGGGACCATTTACGGCTAATGGACATGTGTTGAGAGGTGTGTGTAGGATGATATGTCATGCAAAAGTGAAAGCTAAATGTTTGATTTTGCCTGACCAGAATGTGGACCAAGAGGGAGAATCTATGCCAGTTACATTAAGTGCCTCCACTCATAGCTAACAGGTGTCCTGAGCTCGTTTTGGGTGTTTCTATGTATACTGACTTTGAAAAGGAGGTTTGTCAAGAATATGAGGTCAAGATAATGTTTTAAATCAGGCAGGTTCTACGGAGCCCCAAGCTTGGCCTCCAAGAAAGCCACCATCCTTTCAGCTTAGACATTTAGACAGTCTTCCTCCAAATTCTGTCTTGTGATTTGGATTCATCTAACTCTTGCAAATAAACTCTCATGTCTCTAACAAGTGCTTGAAATCTTAAGAATTCTTTATTCTTGCTTCTGCTTTCCAGTAAAATTATTTATCTGGACATGTCTGTGGATTTGACTACTTTTAATGAAAAAAAAAAAAAAATCTTGTATCCTGAACTCAGAACACCACTTTGAGAGAGAGTGACATGAATTCCTCCTCTCATACACTGCATTGATAATAAATAATGACAGCTTACCATTTTTGTGCATATTTTGGGCAACATTCTAAGACCTTTATATGTACTAACCCACTTACTCCTCTGAATAATTCATTATATAGGTGCAGACAGGGAAGCACGGAGGTGACTTACCTGATTGTTCCTCTAACAGCTTTTTTATTTTTTTTGTTTATTTATTTATTTTTAAGATTTATTTATTTATTTGAGAGAGCGAGAATGAGAGAGAGTACATGAGAGGGGGGAGGGTCAGAGGGAGAAGCAGGCTCCTCGCTGAGCAGGAAGCCTGATGTGGGACTCGATCCCGGGACTCCAGGATCATGACCTGAGCCGAAGGCAGTTGCTTAACCAACTGAGCCACCCAGGCGCCCTAACAGCTTTTTTAATTGTGCACCTGTGTTCCACCAGGTACTTAGGCACAAGGGATACCTTCCTAAATGAAATATGCACAACCCCCTGACCTCATGGAGTATATACTCTCCTATCTAATGTCACAAGCTGGTGACATGGCAGAGGCAGGATTAGAACCAGGTGTGTAAGACGACTGCAGGGTGGTGCCACTCAAAATTAATTTGCGTCTTCCCTGTATGACTCCGTGCCTGATTCCAACACAGTTCCCTCCCAAGTTCTATGAAGTCCTGCCTTGGTGGCATTTAATTTATTGTGACTCTTTTTTTTTTTTTCCTAAAGATTTTTTGTTTATTTTTTTAACAGCGAGAGAGGGAACACAAGCAGGGGGAATGGGAGAGGGAGAAGAAGGCTTCCCGACAAGCAGGGAGCCCGATGTGGGACTCGATTCCAGGACCCCGGGATCACGACCCAAGCCAAAGGCAGACGCCCAATGACTGAGCCACCCAGGCGCCCTAATTTATGGTGACTCTTGTAAGCCTCAGTTGCAAAAGTTGTTTTTCTAACAATGGATCTATCTCCCTTCTGTCTTCACAACTAGCATGGCCTTTCTTTGTGAATTACCGTAATTGATCAGAGGCAGAGAATGAAAGTAGCTAAGGATGGGGCTGGAGAGTGAAACCACATCACATATTTATCCTCCACCTCCCTGATGTGCTGTCCCTTCACCCTGACGCATTTAAGGCAGTCCAAGGCAAACGTGGGACATGAGCAGCCTGCCTGACAATGTCCCAGGTCCTGTTCCCCTTCTCCATATGGCTCCCTGCAGTTCTCTGATTCAGCCTCAGCCCTTTGTTTGGGGAGTTTGTCTTTATTGTCAAGGAGCTATCACTCACATACCTTCAAGAACTGTGGATTCAGAATTGGGGTTGCAGAGTAATCAAGAGCCCCAGTTTGCCTGTTTTACTGTTGTTTCAGCATATTTATATGCCCCCTCTCACAAGTATCCCATTTTGATAAGATCAAATGCTATCGTAACCCTAGGTAATACCATCAGGATACTTGGAATCCTATAGCCCACTCCTGGAAGTTCCCAACCCTGGACCTATGAAGCTGCAACTTGTCCTGAAAGGCATCTGGAAAAATGCCCCCTTGATCATTCTGATTCACCACTTTTCCACCCAAATAACAGAACATTTTCTCCTTTTCTTCATACCGATGCTGACATAATAAAGCTTGTGTATTTTTAAGAGTTCTTCGCTTATATCCTTCCTCTGTTTCTTTGCTGAAAATGCCATCATTTCTTGGCATCTCTATTAAGGATAAAAAACTAAAGAATGAGGGCCATGGAACATAAACTCTATGTACAGTCACTTAGCAGTTTTTGTAGAAAATTTGAAGGGAAAAGTTACCGAAATTACTGTGTAAAATGAGTCTTTTATTTTAGTTGGAGATTTCATTCGTGCATGTGAATCTAACAGTTGATAGGTGCTCATAATTTTCAGGGAAAGGACTTTAAGATCATTGAAGTATAAACAAAAAGTGAATCCAAATTTATATTCTAACAATAAATTACTTTTAGGGATTTACTGCATCTTATTTGCATTCAAGGAGATGCCTTCAGGACTCTCCTTAGGGTAGGCAGGTTGGCCTGAATTTGTCTCTGCTTACACTCTAACTAGCAGTGCAATTATAAACACGACGTTAAAAAATTATCTGAGCTTGAGTCTTGATTCATTGTCTGGTCATTCAGCACACACATACCGAGAGACAACTATGAGAGTCTGTAATGTGCTCTAGAATATTTTAGCATAGGTTTTGACATTGTGTGTTACGTGCCTGATAAACTTACATCCTACGTATCACTCTCATTGTCATCAGAGACCCACTTACGGTGTGGTTGCTGGGAATATATCAGAAAAACAAACTCTGGATGTGGATATTATAAGCATGTTTGTCATCAAATCTCTGCTCAACGCCAGACTTTAGCTAATTACCGACCTGTCTGTAAATTAGTAGTTTATTAACCAGCGTAAGGGATATTTGGAAGGGACATTGACTTAGAGAATTTGAGAGATGTGACTTGGCTCAAATATTTTAAAGACCTCTGCACCTTTGTGGTTAGAGGGCACGGGAATCCAGCAAAGGCACTAGCTTTACATCGGGGTTGACAACCAAGGATTAATGGCCTTACATCATCATTGGGTTTGAGTAGGGGTTCTCAATCTCAGCATTACTGACATTCTGGGCCAGGTAATTCTTTGTTTTGAGGCTGTCCTGTGCATTGTAAGATGTCTAACAACATCCTTGGTTTCTTCTCACTAGATGCCAGTAGAAACCCTCCTTCCACCCCTTCTGTTTTGTCAACCCCAAAATGTCCCTGGACATTGATATAGGTCCCTTGCGGGGTGGGGGCAAAATTGCCTCAGTTGAGAAAGACCAACCATAAGGATAACTGAGTTCTGACGTGGACCATTGTCATGTCTATCTTGAGTAAACCTTTTTTAGAGGGTGGATCCAGATCCTCTTAAAGGATAGAACACTGAGATGTTCTCAAGCTCAAAGAACAGGTCCTCTGAGCTTTTTTTGTGCTACTTGCTAATAATTGTGTACATTAATATGTGTGCATGTGTATGCATGTGTGTGTGTGTGTGTGTGTGTGTATGTGACAGATTGGGTTTGACAGCTAGATTGATTATAACTGGTTAGTGAGTTTAGGGGGAAAATAATTAAAACTCTCCCACTTTGAAGTTCTTGGTACCTACCACTACCTACCACAAAGAATCTATAAACTGCCACCAAATTGCCTTTGGTCAGTTCCCAGCAGGGGTGAACAATGACATATAACTGATTTGGTTGGTATGTGGAGCTGGTCAAACCCTTCAGCATAACGTTCTAGGCCTCCAGTGGTAAGGAATCAGGACAAGGGGATGCACAAAGGGAAGGAAGATTCCCTCTCTCACCTTCTTATCCCCAACACACACCTAGCTTGGCTATAATTTCATCATTTCATTTCCTAGAGATGCTCTAAACCATCTTGGCAATAGCTCTTTTCCTATAAACCACTTGTTACTGTCCGAGATCCTGAGAAGGAACAGTAGCATAAAAGCACACTTTTTTGAGTTAAAAAGTCCTTAGTTATCATCTCACTGCTGGTCTCCAGAAGATACAAGCCTGAGACTGCCAACTCCCTCCACACACCCACC
>NW_027743928.1:0-306 GCF_054177405.1 Leptonychotes weddellii | reverse complement strand
TTTTTTTTAAAGATTTTATTTATTTATTTGAGACAGAGAGAATGAGATACAGAGAGCATGAGAGGGAGGAGGGTCAGAGGGAGAAGCAGACTCCCCGCCGAGCAGGGAGCCCGATGCGGGACTCGATCCCGGAACTCCAGGACCATGACCTGAGCCGAAGGCAGTCGCCCAACCAACTGAGCCACCCAGGCGCCCGAGACTTTTTTTTTTTTAAACTGGCTCATCAGGTTGAAGGGAGGAAATACTATGCTCTTTGGATTTTCATGACAACCTTATGAAATCAATATTATCACCCCTGGTTTGTGA
>NW_027743927.1:0-306 GCF_054177405.1 Leptonychotes weddellii | reverse complement strand
TATCACTTTCTGTTGCCGAGAAGTTTTGAATCTGTCTGTATTCTCATTCTTTGAGTCCTATTTCTGTTGGCTCCGAAAAATTTTCTCGAAATGGCCCTGTTGAAAGTGGCCAAACTCCTGAACTCTTACAATTCTTTTTTTTTTTTTTTTAAGATTTATTTATTTTTATTTGAGAGAGAGAAACAACACATGCATGCGCGCGAGGAAGGAGGTGCAGAGGGAGAGAGAGTTCCAAGCGGACTTCATGCTGAGCGTGGAGCCCGACTCGGGGCTCAATTTCAGTACCCTGAGATCACAACCTGAGCT
>NW_027743926.1:0-306 GCF_054177405.1 Leptonychotes weddellii | reverse complement strand
GGGCTCTCCGCTCAGCGGGGAGCCTGCTCCTCCCTCTCCCACTCCCCCTGCTTGTGTTCCCTCTCTCGCTGTGTCTCTCTCTGTCAAATAAATAAATAAAATCTTTAAAAAAAAAAAAAAAAAAATTTAAAAAAGAAGTTACAAACACTTAAAAGTCCTGCTCTTTAGAAACGGAATGTTTCAACATCAACTGGAAAGTCAGTGAGCTAAAACCACTCTCAGCCAAAGAAATTATCATGGTAATTACCTTAAAAACCTTGCTATAGGGCGCCTGGGTGGCTCAGTTGGTTGAGCGACTGCCTTCGG
>NW_027743925.1:0-306 GCF_054177405.1 Leptonychotes weddellii | reverse complement strand
GCCAGATCACATAGGGCCGTGTAGGCAGTGACAAAATATTTGGGTTTTTTGTTTTGTTTTGTTTTGTTTTCTAAAGCTTATTCTAGTCTCTATGACCCACATATACCGTACCCTTTGTGGCATTTAAGAAAGTTAACAGGATCACAGATATAATTAGAAGTTGTCTCAGCAGAGATAAATAGTAATAATGCTAATAATACCCTTTATTGAGTGCTTACAATATGTCAGGCATTGTACAGAGAGCTTTCTTATACTCACTCAGGTACCTCTTATACAACCCCTGAGAAATTATCACTAGACCCCCTT
>NW_027743924.1:0-306 GCF_054177405.1 Leptonychotes weddellii | reverse complement strand
TGATGTTAGCATCTGTTAGGATATATAACTTTGCCCTGATCATTGGTAATGATCCTTCTTGCTCTCTCTTACACCAAAATGTCTACATTCCTACCTGCTGTCCAGCCATTTGGTCTAATGCATATTCCACTATCGTACACCCTTAATGTGACCATAGTTTCTGGACTCTTCTGTAAACCCTTGGACCTTTCTAGAGGATCCTAAAATTTGCTTGCTCACACCACTTTGAAGATCTAGAAACTTGGCCCTGCTACCTGAGGCTCCCCATGCTGACATATCTACCTTATTACTCCTGATTCAAGGATA
>NW_027743923.1:0-306 GCF_054177405.1 Leptonychotes weddellii | reverse complement strand
TGATGTTAGCATCTGTTAGGATATATAACTTTGCCCTGATCATTGGTAATGATCCTTCTTGCTCTCTCTTACACCAAAATGTCTACATTCCTACCTGCTGTCCAGCCATTTGGTCTAATGCATATTCCACTATCGTACACCCTTAATGTGACCATAGTTTCTGGACTCTTCTGTAAACCCTTGGACCTTTCTAGAGGATACTAAAATTTGCTTGCTCACACCACTTTGAAGATCTAGAAAGTTGGCCCTGCTACCTGAGGCTCCCCATGCTGACATATCTACCTTATTACTCCTGATTCAAGGATA
>NW_027743922.1:0-306 GCF_054177405.1 Leptonychotes weddellii | reverse complement strand
GGTTCCATTTCTGGGTTCTCTATTCTGTTCCATTTCTCTATGTTTCTGTTTTTGTGCTAGTACCATACTGTCTTAGATTTATTTCTTTATTTGGCAGAGGGCAGAGGGAAAGAGAGAGTCCAAGCAGACTCCCCACTGAGCAGATAGCCTGACATGGGGCTCAATCCCAAGACCCTGAGATCATGACCAGAGCCAAAATCAAGAGTCAGACACTAAACCTACTGAGCCACCCAAGCACCCAGTACCATACTGCCTTGATGACTACAACTTTGTAATATAGTTTGAAATACAGAATTGTGATGCCTC
>NW_027743921.1:0-306 GCF_054177405.1 Leptonychotes weddellii | reverse complement strand
TACAGGCTGCAGAAGATGAGTCACTGTTGGTCTGTATTCATTCATTCATTCATTCACTCATTCACTCATTCATTCACCAAGCACTGGTTCACTCGATGTCAGACACGGTACTAGGTTTGGGAAATGGCGAGGGAAATTAAGTGCAAAAAGTCCCATGATGAAAGTCTGTTCCAGCAAACAAAGAATGCCAGGGCCTGGGCGGAACCTTAACAAAGGCTCCCATCCAACACCCCATCCTGCTGAAGATCTGAAGCCCAGAGAGGTGAACACGAACCGCACATAGCGGTTTTGGCTATTAGGGAGTGG
>NW_027743920.1:0-306 GCF_054177405.1 Leptonychotes weddellii | reverse complement strand
TACTAATGGCCAGCCCTCTCCTCTCCAAAGAGACTGCTTTTAAAGCCAGCCTGGATCACCCAACAGACAGATTAAGTACGTGCTTAGAGCACTAACAAAATCTAGGCATCAGAAAAACTTCCGTAAAACATTTATTGGCTATTCAAAAAAATTCATTGGTTTAGTTTATAGCAGAATCCTAACCTCTTTAAATGGTCTTGTATTTATTTAAGAGCTTGGGACTATTATTCTTTTTGAATGTCCATGTGGGAGAAGCAGCGTAATCTTTTCAGTCTCAAAGCCTCTAGACATCTTACGGCAGCCCTC
>NW_027743919.1:0-306 GCF_054177405.1 Leptonychotes weddellii | reverse complement strand
CCCATTATGGAGTTGAGGGTAGATTCCGAACCCGACTCTCAGACAGGGTCAGTGGTCAGTAGCAAGGGGGTAAGGTGGGGCGATATGGGTTCCAGGGCTGACAGTGGTGACCTTGAAAGGTGACCCTAGAGACAACAGTGACCAGAAGTCTAGGAGTGAGATACATCCCAGACCCCACTTATGAGACTTGGGCTTGGATCTGACTTGGTGTCAGAAGTGGATCAGGGTCTGATACTGAGTTACATGGATGAAAGAGGGGAGACTAGAGGAAATTGGGAGGCCATCTGGGGAGCCCCTGTGAGGAGT
>NW_027743918.1:0-4593 GCF_054177405.1 Leptonychotes weddellii | reverse complement strand
TTAAAGATTTTATTTATTTATTTGAGAGAGAGAGAATGAGAGAGAGCGAGTACATGAGAGGGGGGAGGGTCAGAGGGAGAAGCAGACTCCCTGCTGACAGCAGGGAGCCCGATGCGGGACTCGATCCCGGGACTCCAGGATCATGACCTGAGCCGAAGGCAGTCGCTTAACCAACTGAGCCACCCAGGCGCCCCTATTTCTTTTGTTATTAATGACAGTGTAATTTTATGGAATAAGCCTAGACTTTGGAATTATGTAGACAGGGTCTTAATTAAGAAGAATTGTTGTTGTTTAAGATTTTATTTATTTATTTGAGAGACAGAGAGAAAATGAGAGGGGGGAGGGGCAGAGGGAGAAGGGGAAGCAGACTCCCCGCTGAGTAGGAAGTCTGAAGTGGGGTTCCATCCCAGGACCCTGGGATCACGATGTGAGCTGAAGACAGCCACTTAACCAACTGAGCCACCTAGGCACCCTGAGGAACTGTTGTTTTGTAGAGCATCCTTAGGTTTGAACTTTTTCACCCTCTGTTTCAAATAAAGTCAGATTTTTGTGCAAGAGGGCTTTCTTAAGAACGGCCTCTCCCCCCAGGCAAAATTTCTGAGCTACATTTCTGGATTCTGAGCGTGGTGCTATCCTCTGGTTTTCTCAGTTTGCCTCTCCTGGCATGGAATCTCTGCCCTGCAAAGTCATCAGGGCTGATGGTGATTGGGACCCAGTATTCTTGGCCTACCATTCCTGCAGTAGGGCCTCTACTCTATAGGTGGCAACTGGGTGAAGAAAGGGAGACCCCAGCCTGTCAGCTATACTCACCAGGAAATTATCCTCTTCACCTTAGAGTTGGAGGGGATGAGAAATGATGGTGGCCAGTCCCCCTGGTGAGGTATGGTAACCCTTGCTTGGCAGCTGAAGAAAGAGGAGCCCACTCTTCCTGGCTACACCTACCCAGAGGGGAGCTTCTGTCAAGCTGGCTGAGGGCGAATGGAGCAGTTTGTGGATCAAATGTCATAGTCTCCCCGGGGAGGGACAGAAAGAGAGGGAGAAAGATAGACTCTTTTTTTTTTTTTTTTTGAAGATTTTATTTATTTATTTGACAGAGAGAGAGACAGCAAGAGAGGGAACACAGCAGGGGGAGTGGGAGAGGGAAAAGCAGGCTTCCCACTGAGCAGGGAGCCCGATGTGGGGCTCGATCCCAGGACCCTGGGATCATGACCTGAGCCAAAGGCAGATGCTTAACGACTGAGCCACCCATGTGCCCCAGAAAGATAGAATCTTAATCAGGCTCCACGCTGAGTCAGACATGGGGCTTGATCTCACGACCCTGAGATCATGACCTGACATTCAGACACTTAGCCACCTGAGCCATCCAGGCACCCGGAAAGTCTCAGTCTCAGAATGCTTAAACCAGGAAGTAATCCTAGATTCCTAGATCTGGAAGGTTATCCTGGATCTGGAAGGTTATCCTGTAGGTCAGTGCTTCCCAAACATTAATACGCATATGAAGTACTTTGGAATTTTATTAAGTACATTGTAATTTAGTGGGGTCTGAGGTTTTGCATTTCTTAAAGGTCCCATGGACCACATTGACTAGTAATGCTGTAGATGACTTTGGCCTATATTTGTATTGTATTAATAATGGCTAATTTAGTATTATGTAGCTTTGTTATCAGATATCTCTAATCAGGTGATTTGGGTTTCTTTGTTTTTGAGTATAGTTGACACACAATGTTACATTAGTTTCAGGTGTACAACTTAGTGGTTTGACAAGTTTATACATTATGCTATGTTCCCCACAAGTGTAGCTACCATCTGTCCCATCACATTGCTCTTAGAGTATCACTGACTATTACTTCTGCTCTGCTCTTTGTTCCTGTCACTTACTCATTCCATAACTGGAGGCATGTTTCTCCTCCCCTTCACCCACTTTGCCCAGCCCCCTATCTGCAGGTAATTTTTTTTTTTTAAATGTCCACTGGACCATGGTAAAATTGATCCCGCCTCTGACCCTACTCAGCTTGTCAGCTTTTCACTTCTTGTCACTAGCATCACTTTTCTCCTATGTTAATGGTTTTATAATCTTCTAGGGTATTTTTCTGGCACATAGAAAGGACTCTGTAGGATACCTATTAAATAATTGAATGAATTCTCCATCCTTCTCACTTTCTCCCTACTCATATTTAGGTTTCTAAGTTCCGTTTCATCTTTTAGTACCTTAGAACATCTGCTTGTATATATTCATTCTTTTTTGTAGGTATCATAACCACCCTGGTCCCTGTATTCATCATCTTAGCTCTACACATTGCAGTTGCCACCTACTTTTACACTTGATATACTTTTTATTCCACGCTAAAAGGGCCTCCAAATTAAATTAAACTTTTTTTTAAAAGATTTTATTTATTTATTGAGAGAGAGTGTGTGCGTGCGTGTGCCCAAGTGAGGGGAGGGCAGAGTGGGAGGGAGAGGGAGAGAGAGAATCCTCAAGCAAATTCCATGCTACCATGGAGCCTGACACGAGGCTCCATCTCATGACCCTGAGATCATGACCTGGCAAAAACCAAGAGTTGGATGCTCAACGGACTTGAGCCACCCAGGCACCCCCAAATTAAGCTTTTTAAATGATATTTTCATCATATTACTTTGTGCTAACCGATCTGTAGTAGCTCCACACTATCTACTAGAAATGATTTTTAAAAGTTCATTATAGCCTCATGAAAATGGCCCTTCTACCTATTTAATCTCCTCCTTAACATTCTTTTCTTACTCATGTTATCAGTTTTTTATAGCCCTCTTCTAAGATTACTGTTCCAGTTCTTTCTATTCATTAATCCAAATTATATCCTTCATTCACTGTATCCTCATCTCATTGATCATTGTTGTGTTGCCCAATTATTATCACTGCTATCTTCAAATCTTTCTTTACTACTACTTCAGTTATTTCTCCTTCTGTGGACTCAGAGTGTCAAAGATTACACTTATTTTGAACTATAAGTCTGTGTGATTTATTTTTTTAAGATTGTATTTATTTGAGAGAGAGCACAAGCTGGGGGGAGAGGAAAGGGAGAAGCAGACTCCCCGCTGAACGGGGAGCCTGATGTGGGACTTGATTCCAGGACCCTGGGATCATGACCTGAGCCAAAGGCAGACGCCTAACGAACTGACCCACCCAGGCGACCCAAGTCTTTGTGTTTAAAAAATTTTTTTTAAATTATAATCCTTTTGAACTATAAATCTCTGTTGCTTTAAAAAAAATTTTGTTATTAAAATGTTTCTAACCCTCTTTGTTTTTTGCGATTTTTTTGTTCCCTCATTAGAAGACACTCCAAGTCAGCCCCAGATCATTGTTGTGCCAGTTCCTGTGCCAGTGTTTGTGCCCATACCTCTTCATCTCTATACTCAGTATGCACCAGTCCCATTTGGAATACCAGTTCCAGTGAGTAATCATTTTAGAGATTAAGGCTGATTTAGTGAATGTTTTCCTCAACTAAGATGTTAGAGTGCCATAAAGAAAAACTCTTCACTTGTTGGTAAAATATTCCTGACTATGGTTGGTTATGATCATATTACTGTATTTTTTAATATGGAGTATATGAAGGACTGCTTCTGTTTTACCCTGCCTTCTCAGAGAATGCTGTGATGTAGCCTGTTTATAATGTTTCGTATACAGTAAACCACTCAAATAGGAAAAGATCAGAAACTGTATGTGCTAAAATTGTAGATTCTAGCAAGGGTGAGAAAGTAAAAACTGTGATTTACATTATTCTTTTTCTTAGAAATGTATTCATTTTTTTATTGGAAATATATTTTTCCTTGGTGAATTCTTAAGGAAAATAGTTATGTGAAACTGAAAATGTTAAGCAAGAATATAATCAGAAACAAAAATATGTTAGATAATTATTCTTTCAGACAATCACATTTTGTTGATTGTTTAGAAAAAGCACTTAACTGAATTTTGATTCAGATGGCTGTGGTTTTATAAAAACAAACTAGCAAGACTGTTTTAATCATTAGTAATAGAAATACCTGAATTTGTTCATTATTTTAGTACTTAAATCATCTCACAAATAATAGTTTTGATGACAGACATATTCCCCAGAAACTGTCCTTGGTCTTTCAGATGCCTGTCCCTATGCTTATTCCATCCTCAATGGATAATGAAGATAAAGTCACCGAGAGTATTGAAGACATTAAGGAGAAGCTTCCTTCACATCCATTTGAAGCTGATCTCCTTGAGATGGCAGAAATGATTGCAGAAGATGAAGAGAAGGAGAAGACTCTATCCCAGGGAGGTTGGTATAATTTTAAAGTAAAGAAAGAAAAAAATACACTTAAAAATATTTGGGTAACTCAGGTAATATTAAGTATTGGATAATCAGGTGTTTCTAAAAGCTTTATTTGTGTTTAAATATCAAGTGTATGGATTTGTTAAATTTGATACCTCTGAAAGTCCTATCCTTTTTTTTAAAATTTTTTATTGTTAATCACCATTCATTACATCATTAGTTTTAGATGTAGTGTTCCATGATTCATTGTTTGTGCATAACACCCAGTGCTCCATGCAGAACATGCCCTCTTTAATACCCATCACCAGGCTAACCC
>NW_027743917.1:0-306 GCF_054177405.1 Leptonychotes weddellii | reverse complement strand
CATTTGGTCTCAGTAGAGAGGGGGATGCCAAGAGTAAAAGCAATTTTCTGTTCCTTCCTGAAACACTGTGACAGAGAGTTCAGAAGTCACATATACAATTCCAAGCAAAGCCTGAGTTTTTCTTTGGGAAGGGATGCTCTTCTCAGGGCCTTCTATATCTCACCAACCAGAACAGTTGCCTGGCCATGCAATTCATTCCCTCGTTCAACAAATACTTACTAAACTAAATACTGTTACATGTCCTGGGGATATGACAATGTACAAAACAGAACTCCTGGCCCCCTTGGAACTTACATCCTACTGAAT
>NW_027743916.1:0-306 GCF_054177405.1 Leptonychotes weddellii | reverse complement strand
TGGGATCATGACCTGAGCTGAAGGCAGACGCTTAATGACTGAGCTACCCAGGCGCCCCTCTTAAGTTCTTTTAAAAACAACTGATTATTTAACATACATTTCATTTTATTATAGGCTTTATAATATGTTTCTAAATATATGACAATAACACACAGATGAGGGTATAACTATAACTATTGTTGTAAATTTTACATATTATGTAAAAGTACAATAATAACTCTAATAACACTCTCAGAATGCCTATTGTAATTTGTAGCCTTTGCAATAAAGATTAGCAAAGATATCTGAAGGTATAAAAAAACATTA
>NW_027743915.1:0-306 GCF_054177405.1 Leptonychotes weddellii | reverse complement strand
GCAAAGCCGGGGCATTTCCCCCGTGAAACAAAGACTTGCTTCTTCTTGAGGGAGGCAGCTCCACTCTGGGACCCTGACCTTGGGAGTCCCACACCCCAGGGCTCAGACAGCGCCGGGTGGCCAACGTGGGCTCCCAAGCACATACTGATGGCCGACCAGGGCAGGGAGCCCCCAGAGCCCCAGGCCGGGCTCCCAGCACGTGCTGGACTGGAAGGCAAGGCACGGGTGGGGACCAGACCATAGCAAGAATTGAGCCCAAGGCTCCGAGAGCCACTGGGTCAGGGGATGGAGGGCTCCTGAAGGCTC
>NW_027743914.1:0-306 GCF_054177405.1 Leptonychotes weddellii | reverse complement strand
TCTGGCAACGTGCTCTGTGAAAGAGAAGGCTCTAGAATGGACTTCCTAAAGAGCCCAACATCCTGAACCAGAGCACAGAACATTTCAAAGCAGAAGAATACAAGGTTTGTAAAGGGAGGTGAATCTGGCTTAATTCAATCAGCAAGCTTCATCCGCTATTGGCTTAGTGCTTCTTCTGGGCCAGGCCCCGTGTTGGGACCGGGGTGCAGGGGCGGGGATGGGCAGTTCCATCACTGCTCTGCACATGCTCGGGGAGACGGCCGAGAGCAGGAAGGCTGGAGATGGCGTGATCTTTTTTTTTTTTTT
>NW_027743913.1:0-306 GCF_054177405.1 Leptonychotes weddellii | reverse complement strand
TATGTGAATTTTAATCTATATGTAAGTAGCACAAATGATCATTTTCATATAACAAAGGGCAGTGATCCCAGACTGTCGATCACATCCAGTCAGCATGTGACCATTGAGCATGTAATCGCAGTATCTCCAATGCATGTACACACTGAACTTCCCAGCAGATATATACTACATAAGTTACCACCTATAAAGTCAGGCACAGTTTCTATTATCAGTCCTCAAAGTGCATAAGACATAAATTTTTATTTATGCTATTTATTTACATTTCAACAAAACTCAAAACCCCAAATCGTTAAACCAGAAATTACT
>NW_027743912.1:0-306 GCF_054177405.1 Leptonychotes weddellii | reverse complement strand
GGAAGTTGCCAGGTCTGGGACTAGAACCCTGGTACCCTAACACGGCTTTCTTTCCAGTAGTCTCCACACTGAGAAGGTTGTCTGCCAAAGTGAGGCCCGGCTCAGCATTGAGATGGGGGGAAGAAGGCAGGGAGGATGGAGTCCTTGCAGCTTACTGACGTGCAAAGAGAATCTTGGGCTGATCCAGGAACTCTGAAGATTTATATCTTAATCCAGTTTCCTAAGAATTGGTTCTTGGAATAAGGCTAGGAGCTGTAAACTTGGACTTTTTGTTGGAAGAAATAAAAATATTATTCCTGGCTTTTG
>NW_027743911.1:0-306 GCF_054177405.1 Leptonychotes weddellii | reverse complement strand
TGCATTCTTATCTTTAACCCTTTGATTCATAACAGTGTTCTGTCAGTACCAAATTATTAACAATTGATTGCCTTATTTTACTCTCCGAGAGATGGTTTAAAACCACAGACTTTAGTCAAGATTTTCTATGAACAGAGATAAAGTTGCAAATAAGAACTGATAACTAATAGGCCTGTTTTTTTTGTTTGTTTGTTTGTTTTTTTTTCAGGAGTGTGTCAAAATTTTTATTTATTTATTTTATTTATTTATTTATTTTTGTTCTTATGTTAATCCCCATACATTACATCATTAGTTTTAGATGAAGTG
>NW_027743910.1:0-306 GCF_054177405.1 Leptonychotes weddellii | reverse complement strand
TTGCTGGTGTCCATGGGGTCACAGCATGGAGAGCTGTAAGACTCATTAGCGGTCCATTGTTTCGGTCATTGTTTTGCATATGAGTCACTAACACCTGAGTTGGGGGCCATTTGCTCTCACTGCCCCTAAGTTAGTACAGTCATATAGCTAACATTTATTGGTTTCCTACAATATACCAGGCATTGCGCTTGATGTTTGACGAGCATTATCGTATTTGATCCTCCTGATAAATCCTATGAGTTCGGGTAATAACATTCTCATCATCCCTATTTTATAGAGGGGGAAACCCATGCTTCAAGAAGTCAA
>NW_027743909.1:0-306 GCF_054177405.1 Leptonychotes weddellii | reverse complement strand
TTTACTTCTCAGCAACAGCTGAAAACAATGACCATGCCCTCCCTCTGCTCTCTAAACCCATTTTATTTCTAAATGACAGCAACCGCGGTTAGTCCCTGACCCTTGCTATTCCTCTTATCAAATCCTCTCAGAGTTGGTTAAATCTCAAGGCTTCAAAACCAGATTCTCTAATCTACATTTCCAGCCTTGACCCCTTTACTGAGGTCATCTCTACTTTTTGATCTTCCTTCTAGTTCCTCATAGACAATATAATCAACCACACACTCAAAAACCATTACCTGATGTGGATTACCTTTATAGACAGCT
>NW_027743908.1:0-306 GCF_054177405.1 Leptonychotes weddellii | reverse complement strand
TCCTGGCTGGCCTTTAGAGAACTGTGTTTTGCCTTGTTATTCAGCCTTTCTCTGGTCGTCTGCTCCCACTGCTGCGCACTGAGAACAGAAGCTGACCACTTAGGCGATGGGACACCTGCATGGAAACAGGGCTCCGTGGTAGCTCTGGGCCTGTCGGTCTTTATGTCCACCGTTCCCCCTTGAAACAGCTTCGGCTGTCCCGTGCTTCGGGTCTTCGTGACTGGTGTGGCTCCCTAGGACACGGCACAGCCCGTATTGCAGGAAGCCACTGCACGGGAAGGTATCCAAGCTGGGGTGCGGGGGTGA
>NW_027743907.1:0-4593 GCF_054177405.1 Leptonychotes weddellii | reverse complement strand
CTCACCCCCACTCACCTGCATAGAGCTCACCCCCACTCACCTGCGTAGAGCTCACCCCCACTCACCTGCATAGAGCTCACCCCCACTCACCTGCGTAGAGCTCACCCCCACTCACCTGCATAGAGCTCACCCGTATAGTCACAGAGCGCCTGAACCCTCTTCCACCTCCAGTCTGGGTTTCTGCGACGCCCAAACCCGCCCGTGTGAACTTTCTGATCCAACCTGGTACTGTTCTGCGTGGCTACCCGGGTGATGAGAGAGTTCTTGGCCTGGCCGTCGGAGCCCAGGAACCACACCACCCCTCCACCCTCTTTCCCACAGCCAGGGCTCATGCCCTACGACTCCCCGGGGCCCCAGAATTCGCTGCGCTCTCTCACCTCTGCGTTTCCCCATCCTCCCGCCACTGCCTGAGGTGCTCCCCGGGCTAAAGATATAACATCCCCATACAGGTCTCCAAAACGGCAGCGTATTTCAAACGTTCGTCGCTATCGCATCAGCGCCTTGATCCCAAAAGCACTGCGGTGCGGTGTCATTTGTATGGGTCGGAAGATAATGAACGGGTTTACGGAACAACAACTCGGCCGTCCTTCCAGCCTTCGGGTCGAGTAGAGCGCCCGTCTCCCTGGGTTTGGCAGGACCGGCGGGCTTCCCGGGAAGTGGGACGGTCAGCACTAAAATCGGGAGACCCCCTCAGTCTGGAAGCACAGCTGTGCACACGCTCACGAAGACCTTCTTCCCAACCCTCCCTGGGCCTTTGTGACTGTCTGTCCCTGTCTGTGGGTAAAAAGCCACGTAGGACACGTGTGGGAGAGGCGCCCCTCTGGCTGCTGGTCCTTCCTGCCCCGCACCTGCAGTCCTCAGCATCTCTGTGCACCTCCCCCGGAGGGGTCACACCGCGCTAAGACTGTCCCCAGGCACGTCGTCGGTGCCCTCCTGGCGGTGAGCGTCCCGAGGGCCGGGCTGGGAAGGGGCACACGAGAGGGCAGGGCATGGCTCCAGAGAACAGTGGCTTCCAGCCTGCCCCATGGCGGGGGGCTGTCTGACCTCTGCGGCCCAGGGGCTCGCCGCAGGCTCGGGGAGGGCTGCCCAGAACGCTGTAGGGATGCAGAAGGCGCCTGGATCAGAGGCAAGCGAGGAGGCAGAGCCCCTGTCGTCTGAGGAAAAGAAGCCAAGCTGGGGAGAAGCTGCTCCAGAAGCAGAACAAGAAAGCCCAGTTCCGATGCCCCCTCTGCGGATGGAGGGCTGCGCAAGGGGACCTCACGGTCCTTCCAGATTCTGTCACTGAGCCTCGAGGGCGCCACAGACGCAGGGACTGGGTGGGACTCTGGGGCGCGGCGACAGTGCCGAGCAGCGGGTCGGAGTCCGTGGGAGAGAAGTCCGGACCGCCCGGCGCCCCCACGCGTAACGGGCGCAGCGGTGAGGGTTTCGGAGCAGGGAACATGCCGTGGGCTCTCTCGGGACACAGGAACGACCACAGAACCCACACGCGTGGCTGCGGCCCCCTGGGTCCTTCTCTCCTCTCCCACCTCGCCCACGCGGGGACGTCAGGGCCTCTAGTCACCGCAGAGATGGACGTCAGCCGGGGGCCCATTCCAGCTGGTAGAGCTCGGCTGGGCGAGCACCTGACTCTGGGCCCACAGTCTGGTTCCCCTCTTCTTTTCTCTGAACTGGACTTACCCTCCCCAAACTGCAGACGGGCATGTCCTACCCAGAGCACAGCCAGCCGCGGTCGGCAGCAGGGAGGGAGGGCACCAGGAGGAAAGCGCGTGCCCACGTGCGGCAAGGCCAAAGGGGAGGACACTGGGAAGGGCTGGTAGTGGATCTCCTGGTAGTGGATCTCCAGTGGATCACCAGTGGATCAGCCTCTCCCTGCAGCCTGGGAAGGGGTGGCAGCCTTCGGGAGCAAGGAGCCTGTGACTCCCTGTCTCTGGAGGTAACAAGTGCTAGGTCCCACATGGCGTCCCCGCGGGGTCTTTACGGTTGCTGGTGCTCCAGACTCCAGCCTGGCTCCCCCGGGTGGTCCTCCCCTCCTACACACCTGCAGGATGCAGGAGGGGCCCTCGTCCATCCACACGGGCTGTCTGTCTATGGGAACTCAGTAACTGAGTAGAATTCACGTACTGGACCCAGAGCATCCCACGTAACTCCTGCCTTCCCAGTGGCAGTCCTAATCACAGGCTGTGACTCATCTCTCTCGAGAAAGCAGAGAGGGTATCAGAGTTCAGCTTGTCACAGGGGCCTCGATGAGAAAGGCCTGGGATCCTAGTAAACAGAGCGGGATTCCAATGTCAGACAACCACCAACTCTGAGATGCCGCGTGATGCATCAGTCCCCAAGCTTCTGGTCCCCCCACGGTGTAAAGGGAATCATAGTGATGGTATCCCTAAATGCCGTGGGCATCATGGATAACGCACGCACGTGGCACAGAGTAGCTGATCGGTAAAGAGCTGGTTCTTCCCGACCTGGGCAACATCCATCTCTCCGGGTAGATGCTGTCGCCCCTAGCCCTGGGCTGGACTGGGTTCACATTCTCTGGCCACATCTCCACAGCCCCAGAGTAAGTTATAGCCTCCTGGCCGGGCAGCCAGGTCCCGGGATGCAACGGTCTCATGGGCATAGTTGTCACGGCCTCATGAGTCCACGGGATCAAGTCTGCTGTGCTCCTTCCGTCTCCTTCCGACTGGCTCTGAAATGGGGATGGGGTGCAGCCTATGGACGGGACCCTCAGGACCTCACCTGGGGGCCGCAGGGGAGAGAGGCAGATGGAACCAGGCAGGACTCCCCACGGCTTCATCCTTTAAATCTGTGACAAGGTGAATGAGCAGGTATGCTATCTCCTGGAGCCTCAATCTCCTCACCCACGAAATGGGAAAGCATGACCTTCCTTGAAAGCAGGTCACGGGCAGTCATGGGCATGAGCAGTCGCTTGTGAGCTGCCCAGATGCGGACACCTGCGGCTGGAGGGGGCGGTGATTATGGAACTGTCACCGAGGCCCATCTGGTGCTGCAGGAGACTGCAGGTGCTGGACTGTTTCCCCATTTTTCCACAGGTTGCTGGAACCACAGCTTATAATTAATGCACAGTGATGTGGCTTGACCCAGTTTCCCAAATTGGAAGGTTTCAACCACAACAGATGAAAAATGTGGAATTCTTGTCTTCCAGGCAGAACTAGCAAGATGGACCTCCTTTCCCGGGCTTCCGGCTTTCTCCAGAGCCAATGAGTAAACCTATACATTGAGCAAATAAACATATTCGCTTGCTCAACAGATCTTGATTGAGTCCCTACTCTGTGCCATCCACCATGCTTGAGGCTTTACCCGACTGACTCGTCTCATGTAATCCGAACACGAATTCTGCAAGATGGGTGTTGCTAAGTTTCAGGGGGGCGAGGCTACTGGGCAGGAAGTGACAGAAACACCATTAATCCGAGTGTCCTGACCCCAAGGCACGGCTCATTTATGACCCCATGAGGCTTCTCCAGGCTTCTTGGAAAGGGGAGCTAGGGCTACACGTGGGCGGATGGGATTGGAGGCTTAAGGAGCAAGGAGGGCTGGGCAACAAATTATGGCTCCTATGTGCCCCAGTGTCCCCATCAACCATGGCAACCTTTCCTGGGACCCAGCTACTTATCCTCATCCCTGTTCCAAGAAGGTGGCCCCCGGGATGCACTTTCTGCCCTCTTTTCCTGGCCACTCATCAAGTCTGTACCACGGGGCAGCTTGACCAGAGCTCAACCTTGGTTCTCATCTATTCCACTGCCACCACCCCAGGACTGTCTAGCACTGGACCAGCACTGAGCCTCCCCTTCCGAATCCCTAGGCAGCCCCATCTCCTCTGCAGCCTGGGCTGGAGGGCAGTGGACGGGCAGCACAGAGCGTGGGGTCAGCTCCCCATCTGACTCCGACAAAGTACCTGGATTTCTCTATGCCTCAGGTCCTTGTCTGAAAGTTGGAGGTAACACAGGCGGTGCTCGGCAGGTGCTGTTCCCTCCCCTCCTTACTTCCACAAGAAGCATGGCCAGTGGCAAATTCTGACTGCTACTCTTCCCGCTATGATTTCTTTTTTTTCTTTTTTTTTAAGATTTTATTTATTTATTTGAGACAGAGAGAATGAGAGAGAGCATGAGAGGGAGGAGGGTCAGAGGGAGAAGCAGACTCCCCGCCGAGCAGGGAGCCCGATGCGGGACTCGATCCAGGGACTCCAGGATCATGACCTGAGCCGAAGGCAGTCGCTTAACCAACTGAGCCACCCAGGCGCCCCCCCCTATGATTTCTTATTTTTAAAGATTTAACTTTAATTGCAGTGGGTACAAGAAGGTATGAATCTAATTCCTCTTTCAAATTCAGTCCTCAGTTTGCAGCGTGAGGGTTTGAGTAACCTATCCCCTCTGTGCTGCTCACCCACGCTGAGCCCTCCACACAGCCCTTTCCCATTCTTTGATCTCGTGCTTGACCGTCTTCTGCATGGTTTATAGACCGTTTCTCTTTGTAGCTGCACTCCAAGTGTTCTATCACTATTGCTCTACAGTCGTTTTCTATGCAAGACAGATGTATCCCCCCAACAGCCCCCCCCACCCAACTGTCTATCATTCT
>NW_027743906.1:0-306 GCF_054177405.1 Leptonychotes weddellii | reverse complement strand
TCTCAAATCCCTGAGTCTCAGTTTTCTACTCTGTAGTATAAGGGGAATATTAGGTCATGAATTCTTGGGAGAATAAAGGAAATAACATATATTAAAGCACAAAGTATATTATACATGTAATATGCCTACTGTTTCATAGATGTTCAATAAATGATAAGGATTACATCATCCTTAAAAATCTACATCGTTTACACAATTACAAGCAGTAATTGTGATTCATTTTAGAATCTGCCACTGAAGTGGGCAGTATAGTCTGTTTTTATTTTAAATTTTCAAATGTTATGGAATCGTAAGTAATTATATAAC
>NW_027743905.1:0-306 GCF_054177405.1 Leptonychotes weddellii | reverse complement strand
ATGCTGCTCCGTCAACCCAGCATTTATACTAGCCCAGTTCTATTATTAACCTAACTCACCTCTCATCACCAGTGCTCCCATGTAAGCGGATATGGGCGCAAAATCCGTTGAGTTATTGTGCATTTGAGAATGTTTGCTTGTTGAATTGCATTTAAAGAAAAATTTACTTGGTTATAAAATCCACAAGGAAAATAGTTTTCTTATCCACCAAATTTTTAAATTGGGTATTTGGGATAGGTTTTGATTGGTGCTTTACAAGATTTCCCACAACTGGTTCCACTTGTCAGTCTACACATTTCATCAGTT
>NW_027743904.1:0-306 GCF_054177405.1 Leptonychotes weddellii | reverse complement strand
GTTTGCGGTTCAGGGAGGAGGATCAGGCTAGAGACAAAGTTGGGAGTCCTCAGTACAGGCTGATATGTAAAACTGTTTTTTTGGATATGCGATTCTGTGGGATATAGGTCTTTCAACTGCTGTCCTTTAGCCTGGGACAGCTGGTCCTTCCAGCAGGCCCTGGCCCACCGCTTAACCTCACCCTCGCCCCTCTGGCCACCAACCCTTCACGACAGCTCCAGTCACCCCTCACCTTCCTCCCTACTCTGTGTATTCCCACAGCTTTCCTCCTTTGCCTGCTTGGTGACTGCTCCTCATTCTTCAAGG
>NW_027743903.1:0-306 GCF_054177405.1 Leptonychotes weddellii | reverse complement strand
GGGAGTCTGCTTCTCCCTCTGACCCTCCTCCCTCTCGTGCTCTCTGTTTCTGTCTCAAATAAATAAATAAAATCTAAAAAAAAAAATAAAAAAAAAAAATAAAAAATAAAAAAAAAAAATTCTTGAAAGTTGGGTTTATTGTCACTACATATGAACTTATAATTTTAAAGTATTGTGATCAGAGATTGTACTCAGTTCTATTTCTGTTTTAAGGATATTATAGAGATTTTCTTTGTGGCTTAATGTATGAACAAGTACTCCAAGGGTATTATAAGGGAGGTAGAGTCTCCATATAGAGTATGACAT
>NW_027743902.1:0-306 GCF_054177405.1 Leptonychotes weddellii | reverse complement strand
CACTGTCAGCCCTGGAACCCATATCGCCCCACCTTACCCCCTTGCTACTGACCACTGACCCTGTCTGAGAGTCGGGTTCGGAATCTACCCTCAACTCCATAATGGGTGAGGGGGAAGTGCAGTCCGTGGCTCTAGCCCGCCCCCCCCCTTTCATTCCCTGACCCTCCAGTTGCCATGTTAGAAACCTGGTATCAGCCAGTCCTTTCCCAAACCGGAACTGTGACCTTCCAGATTTCCTGGTTTAGTAATACATGTGAATGTGACAAGGAAGCCAGAACCAGAGACCCACATACATCACCGTGGCAT
>NW_027743901.1:0-306 GCF_054177405.1 Leptonychotes weddellii | reverse complement strand
TTAGACTGTTGGGGTTGGGTATAAAAGATGGGGTCTGTAAAATCTTTCTTTCTTAGAAATTTATTTCCTAGTTCTGTAGAAATGGTTGTATTAGATGTTCTCTATCATTTAATAATATACTTGTGGACTAAAAGATATAAGTGCTGTATAAAATCAGCCAATTATGTTAAACTAGCATATCTGCCTTTATTGTGTTTGTCATTAGCCTGAATAGAAAGGCCTTTAAAATTGATTTTTTTTTTTTTTGTAGAAAGCATTTGAATGCATTTTGTTTGGTATTGTATTTATTCAATAAAGTATTTAATT
>NW_027743900.1:0-306 GCF_054177405.1 Leptonychotes weddellii | reverse complement strand
GCCACTCCCCACTGACAGAATCCAAGGGCAGAGAGCAAGGTCAGAGAGACTTCGGTGAAACAAGAAAGGAACTTCTTCCAGGGAGAACACCGGGAAGACAGCGGACTAGCGGACTAGCGGACTAGCGTCTCAAAGACCTAACTCCAAGGGGCCAAAAATGCTTCCAGGTTTCTATAAGGAAGAGCTGGGGGAAAGGAGGGTGGGTCCGCGCAGGTGGGCAGTGAAGGTCGACTCCATCCCGGTCTTGGACTCCAGTACGGGCGGGGTCTTGCTGGCTCCGGGCAGCCCTTACCACTGAGGGGGCAG
>NW_027743899.1:0-306 GCF_054177405.1 Leptonychotes weddellii | reverse complement strand
TTTTACATATTTCTCTACATACTAACACAGTGTGTAGATACATTCATAAGACCTAGACAGAGACAGACCAATCACATACAGTGAGTCCCTGAGAGAAAGGTGGGCATGTGGTTTTCAACATTTGTGCTGTCTGCATCTTAATGAAAAGGTACTGATGAGTTCTTTAGAGAATTAAATTTAAATATCTTTTTTAAAGTTATGCTTTTATTCCCTGGCTTTCACTCTTTTCCTCTTCTCAAGTCTTGGCAAAATGCACTGTCTCATCTACAAAGAGCCACAGTGTTTGAGGGCACACTTTTCTCAGCC
>NW_027743898.1:0-306 GCF_054177405.1 Leptonychotes weddellii | reverse complement strand
GAGGGGGAGACGAACCATGAGAGACTATGGACTCTGGGAAACAAACTGAGGGTTCTAGAGGGGAAGGGGGGCTGTGCGATGGGTTGGCCTGGTGATGGGTATTAAGAAGGACACATACTGAATGGAGCACTGGGTGTTATACACAAACAATGAATCATGGAACACTACATCAAAAACTAATGATGTAATGTATGGTGATTAACATAATAAAATAAAATTTAAAAAAACATTTAGCACTGAGCTAAGTATAAACATTCAATATCCTAGTTATTATTATCCTTAACAAGAAATATTATAGTCCTACTT
>NW_027743897.1:0-306 GCF_054177405.1 Leptonychotes weddellii | reverse complement strand
CTGAACCCTTTGGGCCCTAGGAAAATGTCTTTTAGAGCTATCTCAAGTGTGATCTGCCTACTCACATCCCACCACCATTTCTACTCTGCTGTTCCTACACTAGGCTGAAGTAGTACTATAAGGACAGTCAGTTTTTGTCGGCTTCCTTGGGTTCCACCTTAGAAGCAAGCATATGTCCTTCTTCCCTCCGAATGACAAACTTAAATGGAAGGTATAAGAAGTTCTATCATATGCCTCCACTTGGAACTAACCATAGAGAGAATATAGCACGACCCACTCATATCTTAGAAACTCACACCCAGGATT
>NW_027743896.1:0-4594 GCF_054177405.1 Leptonychotes weddellii | reverse complement strand
TCCTCATATCAGTGAGATCATATGATACATGTCTTTCCCTGTTTGACTTATTTCGCTCAACATAATACCCTCCAGTTCCATCCATGTCGTTGCAAATGGCAAGATCTCATTCCTTTTGATGGCTGCATAATATTCCATTGTATATATATACCACATAAATAAAAATTTTTAAAAAGTCACATACCATCATGCCTTTTTTCACATTGTTTTCTCTTCTAAAATATGTGTTCTTAGCCCAGGTCCATAGATGATATTCTAGAGATCCTAGAGCTTTGGGATGTATGACCCTCCTGGCATTGTATTAAAATGTGTATGGACTTTTTTAAACATCATGAAAATAAGCAATATATCATCTTTGACTCAATTCAGAGGTTTATGTTGGTTAAGCCCTCCCCTCTCTTCATGTCGCAAACTCTTTCATAATGCTCTTCTAATCCAGCTGCTTTTCTTAATGCACATGTTATCAGAATGGAACAGGAAGAATATAGGTACAAAAGTGACTTTCATTCTAATAAAAGGTGCTAGTCTTCAGCAGTTTTCATAGATCCTGACTTTGCTCAATTATTTAATCAGCATTTAAAAACTCCCTCAGGGCCAGGGTGCTTGGTACCAAAGAGTTATTGCTTATGAAGGTTCACATAGCAAATACTGCAAAGGTAAGGAATTCCAGCTCTGAATCCATATCTGTACCCCAGGGACAAAATATATAAAGGCAACACAAACAAAAAACTTGACAGCTTCCATTTTAAAAATTTGTTTGAATATTTGGGAAATGAACATCAACTAAATGCCTGATACTATGCTGGGTTCTAGGGATTCCACAAGAGTAAAGTTAGTTTTTACTCTCAAGAAGCATAGTCTAGAGGGGACTATAGACAAATAACAAGGAATTAATTGCAGTGAGCTATGTGCTATATTAGGGACCGAATCCAGGCCTTTAGGGTGATGGGGGAGAGATGTGGGAGCACTCAGAAAAGGCTTGATTTGAGTGGTTATCAGGTCATCTCACTGATGTATTGTGGCCTTATGTTAAATTAAATTCAAAAGGTATCCAGTAACCCAATCATAAGACAAAAAGAAATTAGCGGCCCATTCACTTACTTAGCTAACATTTATTGATGTTATGCTCGACACAGTACTCTGGGAGCGCCATAATAAATAAAAAGTGGTTTCTACTCTCCAGGGCTCAAGTGCTTTATCTGGGGAGGCCTACACCTTCAAATAAGACAGTCTCTACTATAATACTAGTATGTGTGCAGTGTGCAAGCCCTACCTGTATTTGCATAGCCTCATGCTTTGATTTTTAGTCTTTCTCATCTTGCCTTGCCTTAGTACACTTGCTTCAGAGAGATGTGGTTGGTGGCAGCAATGATAAGGATGAAGGAACGTGGGGTGCCTGGGTGGCTCACTCGTTAAGCGTCTGCCTTCGGCTCAGGTCATGATCCCAGGGTCCTGGGATCGAGCCCCGCATTGGGCTCCCTGCTCAGTGGGAAGCCTGCTTCTCCCTCTCCCACTCCCCCTGCTTGTGTTCCTGCTCTTGCGCGCTCTCTCTCTGTCAAGTAAATAAAATCTTAAAAAAAAAAAAAAAAGGATGAAGGAACGTGATGGGCCTGGCACTGGAGAGAGAAGACAGTTTGAGTTAGGAGTCCAGAATTTAAATGTATCCCAGTAATCTTAACGTATACATTTTAAGCCTAACTGTATATACTCTCTATATATTCTCATGCAAAGTACAACTCTTCTGATACTTTTGCTGACTATTAAAATATACGCTGTGAATTGTGCAAGACTGTTGAATCACAGATCTGTACCTCTGAAACAAATAATGCAATATATGTTAAGAAAAAAAAAAGCAGGAGGGGAAGAATGAAGGGAGGGAAATCAGAAGGGGAGATGAACCATGAGAAATGATGGACTGAAAAACAAACTGAGGGTTCTAGAGGGAAGGGGAGGGGAGTGGGAGGATGGGTTAGCCTGATGATGGGTATTAAAGAGGGCACGTAGTGCATGGAGCACTGGGTGTTATATACAAACAATGAATCATGGAACACTACATCAAAAACTGATGATGTTAATGTAAGGTGATTAACATAACAATAAAAATTTTTAAAAAAATAAAAAATATATATATACCTGGCACTGTCCCTTGGAATGCCATCATTTCCAAGTTGTAGGTATACGGGTATGTGCTTCTCACTTGATCCACAAAACTTTAAGCCAGCCCACAGTGAAACCATCTGTAGTAATGTTAACAAGTAAATAGTAATAACAAATTGGTATATGGGAAGGTTCAGATGAATGAAGGTTGATAAATTGTTGGTAAGGAGTTTTCAGGTAAGTATTATGATAGTTCAGATTAGAAAAGAAAACATTAAAATAAGAAAGTAGGGGCACCTGGGTGGCTCAATCGGTTGAGCATCAGCCTTCAGCTTAGGTCATGATCCCAGGGTCCTGGGGTCAGGCACCCTGCTTAGTGGGGACTCTGCTTCTCCCTCTCCCTCTGACCCTTCCCTCCTGCTTGTGCTCTTGCATGTGCGCTCTCTCTCTGAAATGAACAAATTTAAAAAATCTTTAAAACTAAAATAAAGTTTATAATAGTATCCTATTCGTGCCAGCATCCTATCTCTGAGAAAGGCACTGAAAGCACATTTAGTGCACAAACCTAGAAATTTGCACACCATGACATTTATGGATCGAGTTTTGTGCTTATCCTTAAAGTAGCAATAATGACAATTTTGTTGCGTGCTTATTATGCAACAGACTCTCTTTAAAGCACTTTTAATCATCAAGATTAACCTACGAGGTAAGTGTTATTTTACTGATAAGGAAAAACCAAGGCTCAGAGAAGTTAAGCAACTTTCTATGGTCACACAACTAACCAAACACTATTAACCAGGAACAGATAACGGTAAAGGATTCAACCCAGGCAGACAGGCTCCTCAGCCTGTGCTGTCTGTCTACCCTCCCCCAGTGTGTGTTTAGATATGACTAAAGAGGGAATGTCTACAAAAATGGGTGTTTGTACTTTATTTCCCAAAGAGATTATCTTCAGATACCAACAAAAATGAAGTGAAGTCAGATGAAGAGCCACTCCTACGAAAGAGTTCTCGCCGATTTGTCATCTTCCCAATCCAATACCCTGATATTTGGAAAATGTATAAAAAGGCACAGGCATCCTTCTGGACGGCCGAAGAGGTAAGTGGCATCACCTTTGCCAACAGGCATGTTCTGTAATGCAGTGCCACATCTTCTGTCATGGGGCATTCCCCAAAAATGTTAACTTCTATTGTAAGATACATTGAATAAGATCAGTTGTATAAGCAATGTTGGAAACTACTGAAACTAAAGACAGTGTTCTCCAGTGTTTTATGTTTAGACTGCTGTCTGTAAACATGTTTCCTGCTGCAAAAATGGCCTCTCAGTCAGCCAGGTTTTTACTTCCAATATATTTTAGGACATTTTCTATTTTTATTTTTTATTTTATTTTTTTTTTAAGAATTTTTTTTTTAAAGATTTTATTTATTTGAGAGAGAGAGAATGAGAGACAGATAGCAAGAGAGGGAAGAGGGTCAGAGGGAGAAGCAGACCCCCCGCTGAGCAGGGAGCCCGATGTGGGACTCAATCCCGGGACTCCAGGATCATGACCTGAGCCGAAGGCAGTCGCTTAACCAACTGAGCCACCCAGGTGCCCCAACGTTTTCTATTTTTAGATAGACTTTTGATTTGCTATGACCAAATAAGACTAGTCTTTACTTATGGCCAGCAGAATAAATAAAATTGCGTCATGGCCAAAAAAGGAGAGTGAACGCCTTAGGGACCCTGCTTTCCACTGAGAGACTTAGCTGCTCGTGCAGAAGGAGCTGTGGCGGCGAATTTGACGGCTCAGGCAGTGCATCTCACTGCGGGGCTGCCCCCGGAGCTCCTCCCAGGCCGGCCCCGCCCTCAGTCACATCACACCTGGCCCTGCTGCCCCAGCGGTCAGCACGGCTGTAGATGCTGTGTGTTAGCGTGGCATTTTCCTCCTAGCAAATGAGTCAATTAGAAAATACTTGCTGGTTT
Organism: Leptonychotes weddellii; assembly: GCF_054177405.1. NCBI lineage: Eukaryota > Metazoa > Chordata > Mammalia > Carnivora > Phocidae > Leptonychotes > Leptonychotes weddellii. The sequence continues at coordinate 535 of NW_027743896.1, read as the reverse complement.
GGCAAGGACAGTTGGTCATGTAAGTGGTTGCTCTGTAGTCTATGTGAACCCACAAATAGTCATTGGCTTCCTCTTTGAATGTGATGGATGATACCTACATTGCATACTTGCTCTGTGTGTGTTTATTTATCTATCTAAATAGATAAGTGGATATATCTATTTAGATAGATATATTTGGACCTGTCTATTTTTCAGAAGATTGTTTTTATACACGTAAACACGCACTGTTAAGAATGCAGGCTCTGGAGCCAGATTGCCTAGGTACATTTTTTTTTTTTTCAATTTTTTTTTTCCTTTTTTTTTTATTGTATTAATCACCATACATTACATCATTAGTTTTTTTTTTTTTTTTAAAGATTTTATTTATTTATTTGACAGAGAGAGACACAGCGAGAGAGGGAACACAAGCAGGGGGAGTGGGAGAGGGAGAAGCAGGCTCCCCGCAGAGCAGGGAGCCCGATGTGGGACTCGATCCCAGGACCCTGGGATCATGACCTGAGCCGAAGGCAGTCGCTCAACCGACTGAGCCACCCAG
>NW_027743895.1:0-14149 GCF_054177405.1 Leptonychotes weddellii | reverse complement strand
ATCCCAGGACCCTGGGATCATGACCTGAGCCGAAGGCAGACGCTTAACGACTGAGCCACCCAGGCACCCTGAGAAATGCTTAAGATCAAAATGATTTCCTTTGTGAAGGGTGGTAGGTATGGGCCACTCTCACCAAATCTTTAGTGGGGAATTTGAGATAGCCTCCTTCCCCTCTCCTCTCCTGGCCACCCGCCTGACTAAATGTCAGTGTTGCTGAGCCTGTTCCGTAAAAAATGATGTAATGTATGGGGATTAACATAAGAATAAAAAAAAAAAATCTGGAAAAAAAATATTCATTCATACCTTGCTTCTTTTATTCTAATCCTCTATTGTGGCAATTTTTCCTAAACTTGCTATTGTGGGTGTTTGGATGCACAACTTTCCGTCGTTTTCCTGGATTATACATCATCCCCCTGCCCCTCCCCCCCCAGTTCCGCTGAACCCTTCTCAAGGTCTGAAAGGACAGGGAGGAGAAAAGAAATCATTGTTCACCTATCTGAAGTCCTTCCAGCTCATCAGACAAGAGCACATCTGAGGTGTTTTGGTAAATGTCTTCTAAAAGGTCTCCCCGCGCCTTGTGATGTAGGTATCAATGTAGGTATCACTCATGGATGAGAATCTGCCCTAGGGCAATTATCCTGATTCTCACTTCCCTGCTCCCTCTAGCTGTTTGATATAAGCAACAACAACAAAGAGGTAATGAGGATCACAAAGGTCAATTTAGTAAATTAGAAACCTGCAAGATTTGAATATTTTAAAAAACGGTAATCAGGGTTTGGCTACTAATGCCCCATAGAAGAAATTTTAATTATTCTGGAAATCCTGAAATTGTCAGGATTTGTTCGGTTTGACATCTTTCCCCCTCTCTGCCACCTTCCCAAAACAAACCAAGGGATTTATTTACTTAATGCGTTTTAAAATTTTTAGTTAATTATGTACTTAAGATTCTTGTGAATTCTTATAATCCTTGAAATGAACTGAGACTGTGTCAGACTTTAAAAAAGCAAACAAGGACAGAAGGAGTACTAGACCAAACTTCCTTTTTATTCTGTTTTAGTGGGGTTTTTGTTTGTTTGTTTGTTTTTTACCAACCCATGGAAATCAAGGAAATTTTGAGTCATCAAATTTATTAAAGGTATGAATAGTTATGGACAGAGTGGAGGGTCATAATTTTAAGAGTGTGTCCACCAATGTAATAGGAAGAAGTAGACAACTTGACAAAATCTTTGCATAAGTGTATGTATTATTTACTTATTAGTTTCATTATTTATTACACCAGATCTCTTTATATAGGAAAGCACAATGGAAATGCCTCCTTTTCTTTTAAGATTCCACTTAAGGGATAGAGGCAAGCTGCTCATGCTGCTTTATAAGCACCACACTTTTCAAAGACTTCATTTTGAATGCTCTTCTTCTGTGCTTTTCCACAACAACATTTTGAGTAGGGAAAAATAGAGACAACCTCAACCTTAGCATCTGGCTTTGTTTTTCTAGAAGTAGTCAAGCAGCTAACGGAAAATAGAGGGAATTGGTGTTTAAACCCTGAAGCTTGGTAATCACACTTTGCAGTGGAAAAGCTGTATCATGGAGACAGCCCCAGAGCTCATGTCTTCCGTTATGATTGCTTCTGGAAGAACCCTCTGTATCCTAAGTGTTCTTGGCCACGGGGGACTCTCTGAAGCTTCTGACGAAGGGAAAACTTGATCATACTAACCTGCTCAAAGAGGGAAATTTTTGTCTGAAACGGAGAAGTCAGGATTAAAGTTTTAGGGACACAGGTTTTGTTTTGTTTTGTTTTAAATGGTGGTAAATTTCACATGACATAAAATTTACCATCTTAACCATTTTGAAGTGTAGAATTCGGTGGTTTTAAGTTTATTCACTGTGCAATGATCACCGCCATCCATTTTCAAGATTCATCACCCCAAACAGAAACTCTATACTCATTAAACACTAATTCCCCATTCTCTCTCTTCCCTCAGCCCCTGGCAACCCCCATTCTACTTTCTGTCTTCATGAACTTGACTAATCTAGCGACCTCATGTAAGTGGAATCATACAGTCTTTGTCCTTCTGTGACTGGCTTATTTCACTTGGCATCATGTCCTCCAGATTAATTCATGTTGTAGAACCTGTCACAATTTCATTCCTTTTCAAAGCAGAATAATATTCCATTGTATGTATACACCACATCTTGCTTATCCTTTCACCTGTCAACGCACATTTGGGTTGCTTCTACCCCTTGGCTATTGTGAAAAATGTGGCTATGAACATGCGTGTACAAATATCTGTTTGAGTCCTTGCTGGAAAAAGTCCACTCCAGTGAACTCAATTTTTCAATGCTTTTGTGTATATACCTAGAAGTGGAATTAATTGATAGATCATATCCCAGTTCTATTTATAATTTATTAAGGCACTGCCATACTGTTTTCCGTAACAGCTGCACCATTTTACATTCCCATTAGCAGTGCACAACTTTGGTAATATCTCCATATTCTCACCAGTGTTTATTATTTTTTGGGTTTGTTTGGTGGTGGTGGTTTTTTGTTTTTGGGTTTTTTTTTTTTGCCTTTTTTGTTTGTTTGCTTGTTATAGTGGTAATCCTAATGGGTATGATGAGATGGTCAGGATGACAGATTTTTATTATCAAATTTTGTATTGGGATTTTATGTATCACTTTTGTTTAAATATCCCATTTTGTGATTATGATAGTAAAAGCTTAACAGTCCTAATATTCTTTATGAAGTCACGAGTCTTCCAGAATTGCTATCTCATAAAGAATGGGATCTCATAATCCATGCAAATTTGAGTTATTCCATCATAGTCTTCATGGGGTCATCTTTGAGCAGGAATTTCTCTGAAATAAGCTTACTTTTAAATATTTTTTTAGAAAGACAATAATCTATTTTAGTAACAAGTTCTCAATGTTGAACAATTATTGCCGCTGGGAATATTTTCAAAATGGCCATGTTAAATTTCAGTTCATTTTTAAAATTATGCTCTTATGAAAAGAAGATTAGTAATACCCAAATAAACTTGTTTAATATAACCTGTTTTTTCATAGAACCTTCACAAATATCAGAGTAAACCTCACAGCATCTTGTGAGTAAATTAGTCAAAGAATCATAATTTTCCTTTAGAGATAAGGAATTTGAGACACCAGGATGGAAAGAGATTCGTATAGATAGTCCTGCAAGGTCAAAGCCTAGATTAGGTCTTGAACTTCTTCCTATAATTATTTCATTGTAAGTTTTGTAATCTGAAATGCAGTAGAACTGGTATGTACCTCCACTGGACTCTTAGAAAGAATAATGAGAAAATTTATATGAAGTGTTTAGAATATGCATATTATTTGTCCTGTGTGCCTCACAAATAGTAAGGACTTAATAAATGTAGTTATAGTAATTATTAGTTTAACCTTATTTATACTACATGTATAATGCATAATTCTCTATACTAGTGTTGAAAAAATTATCTGACAAAACCTATAAAACAAATATATTTTACTTTATGATGTAATACACAATGTATTTATATACCCCTGAAACACCTTCATGATAAAATACTGACTTTACCACGTGAAATCACTCTGATCTATTCTATTCTACCCATTTTTCTAAAGGCCAATATGGACCCATTAAGGAGGAGTTGCTGGAAAGCCTTCTGTATAGTCACACACCATGTGTTTTAGATTCCTTCCTCCCAGAGTTGGGTGTCCCAGCTCGTTAATTTTTTTTTTTTTTTTTTTTGGTTCTTTTTACAATTGCTTCCATTGTCTCAAGTTCAGACTAAGACCAGGGCCTTTTCCTGGGATGGTCTACCAGTGGTCACTTCAAATGATGAAGAACAGAGAGAACTCCAGAGGCCCCTTCCAGATGTGACACCATGTAAGCACTTTTCCACGGTTAAGTGAAAGCAGGAAGCCACGTTCAGATTTGGACAAAGAAGGTTTGCTGGCATGCTTCATGGTCTCAGTTGAAATTTAGCCTGTATCCTGGTTGCTATACTGATAAAATGAAATGGGGCTTGGAATACATCCCACCTAAAAATCTTAAAGCAAAACAACTAAAAAGAGCTCCCTCAGTGATAAGTATCTCTTGGTTTTCTTTTTCTTACTTAGCCCTTACCTTCCTCATGTTAGGATAGTACTCCTTCTTTGAGAAGTAACCTCGGGGTCAAGATGTTTCATTCAGATATAGGAAAGCTGATGTTCAAGAATTTGCAAGTCTCCAGTGGGGCAGGAGGTAAAACTCTTTGAATCTGCACACAGTTGGATGAATTTTGCGGTGTGTCCTATGCTAGATCAACATGGTACTACTTAATATCACGAAAATAGATTTTTATACCTCTTGAAATACTGACAAGTATTTGAGAGATCGTCTGAGAACCTAAAATGAGCCAAAGTCCTTTTCATGCCTATGCCCCTCCCCTATATCTGCTCTCTCTCATTTTGTGATAAGAGAAAACATATTTTGTAAGAGAATGAATATCAAGCAACCATGAAAACCATTTCAAATAGCTCATTGGAAGTAGATAATGTTTGGGCCCCAAATGGTTGGATGATGCATAGAATTAAAAATGTTTTAAAAATATTACTTCCAACCTGACGTCTTCAGACAGGATATTGCTATGCAAAGATTTTTATCTTCCAAAACCCATTTGGCATTTTGTCCAAACTGTTTGTGTTCACATGCAGAGTATGACACTGAAGAGTTATGGCCAATTCTTTGTGAGACTGAAGGGACACCTGTGATGGAACTGGGTTTTTGAAGGGGAGAGGATGATGTCTCATTTTTTTTTTTTTTAGATTTTACTTATTTGACAGAGAGAGAAAGCGAGAGAGAGCACAAGCAGGGGGAGGGGAAGGCAGAGGGAGAAGCAGTCTCCCCACTGAGCAGGGAGCCCGATGTGGGGCTTGATCCCAGGACCCTGAGATCATGACCTGAGCCAAAGGCAGACGCTTCACTGACTGAGCAACCCAGGTGCCCCTCTATACTGTATTCTTATAATCAAGTAAGCTAGCGAAAGGAAAATGATATTAAGAAAATCATAAGGAAGAGGAAATGTATTTACAATACTGAACTTTATTGAAAAAAAATCCATGTGTAAGTGAACCCAGTGCAGTTCAAAACTGTGTTTTTCCAGAGTCAGCTGTATTTGTTTGGGATGCTATTGTTTGAAAATCCTTTCAGATCTTTTATTTCATTGACATTCATACATGCAATGAGTAATGATGACTGGGAAGATATTATTATTCTGCCTCAATAATGTGTGTGCTTAATAAATATTTGTTCAGTGAATAAATAAAAAAATGTGTATTGATACAGCATGGGAAGTATGGGGGATAAACATGGGAATTGGTAGCTAAGACTAATTCTGAAAAAGTATTTTTGTGAGTAAATTTAAAAATTAAAAATGTTTTGTATCTTGAGTTCTGTTTCTTCCAAACTTTGCCATATTCACAAGGTAGAAAATGGGAGTTTCACTCTCTGGGTAAATTTCTCATATGTTTAAAGAGTAATTTCATAGGGAATTAGGGAATGACCCAAATCTTGCTCCTCACAGTCTGGTCCCCAGAATAGCAGCATTGCCTTCACCAGGGAGCTAGTTAAAATGCAGAATTCCAGAATCCACCATAGACCTACTGAATTGGAATTTGCATTTTAATAAGATCCCTGGTGATTTATCTGCACATTAAAAGTTGCATATAAAGAACCCCCCCCCCCCGCCCCCCGGCCTTAAAGTTTGGCATTGAAAAAGAAAAGCGATTAAAAACAGGGGGACCCATAATGAATATGCTAAAATAATACAGGTGCAATACATGTAGAATCAGAAAATATAAGCCTAAAATGTCTTTAATACAGCTTTGATTAAAAATAAGTTGAAGTCAAAGACAGCAAGCTTCAAAAATAAGAATTCAAAAGAATGAGATGCTTTGAAATATTGGAAAATATTGTGAAAACACAAAAGAATGACCAGACCATTAATATCTAAATATTTGGAAAATACCACTATGTCAAAAACATCACGCACACACACACTGCTGTGCTTCCAACCATGATGGGATAACAGGAACCTAACTTACCCTCCTGCCGTACACTTGAAATTGCCTAAAACATGAAACTCCTGTTTTCATACATTGTGACCCTTGAGAGAAGGGAAACAAATTAAGGGAGTCTGTGATCCCTTGGGATTTTGTCTGGAGGCACATCCAAGACCCATGGAACAGAAAGGCAGATCCCAAGCACAGCATAGTGGTCTGGCTGAGTTTCAGAGATGAAGAAAGGAGTTCATGGAGGCTGATATGGCAGGAAGTTGAAGGGCATAATGCTAAAGAAGATGGAGCTGTGTAGGAAGAAATAAAAGAGCTCTAGAATCCCTTGAATCTTTGCTGAATACTAAGACATTCATGTGTGGGATGAAGTTCCAGAAAGCCAGGCAAAGAGGGACCAGAGAAATGTGAACCAGACTGTGACTGGTGAGGGGTAGGAGAGATACGGAAATCTAGATGCTCCTCCCATGCCTTGTTGCCCAAGATCCTTAAATGGGGCATTAGAGAGGTACAAGAGAATTACTAGATCTGCTACTCTCTGGGTTCTCAAGATGCCTTGACTTCAAAATACATTCCTAAAAGTTAAATAGGACTTTTCTCTTCATCTCAGTTTTGGCTGGGCCCACAGGCTGAGAACCAAGGTGAGTGGAAGATCATCGGTCCAGCAATTGCCAAGGAATGACCCCATAAAAGAGCCTGTAGGAGGCGACCCCGTTCCATACTTTAAGGGTATGTAAGAGGAAGCCTGGAGATGGTTGAAGGAAGAGTTTAGGGGGTGAGGCTTCTTGGAGAGAGTTGAGGGGGTTCTGTTCATCTTTGTTGCCTATCTTCTGTTGAGGTGGGGATGGGGAGGCTCCCCATTTTAAATGAGGGGGTTTCAAAGGAATCACTCAGAGAACTTGACATGTATCCTTGGAACTTGGGGACTCTGGGAACTCGTACTTTTCTCACCTAATGCCAGAAGGATGGGGCAGTTGGAGCAGTTGGGCCTGGCCACAGAGCAAGAACACAGGCTACACTGGGAAAGGACACACCTCTGGAGTGTGAAGGGACAAAGTTTCATGTTCCCCTAGCATGGGGCAGATATGAAACCTAAAAACGGAAACTTCCAGAGCCCTCTTGAAAGAGACTCTCTGAATGGACTCCTGGAGAGTTGGAGTCCAATGGCTAGAAACCAGGGACAGGCCTGGTGGCCAGCTAACCGCCATCAAAGGTCCCCAGCAGGGCCGTCTCAGAGGAAGCCATGAGAGCCTCAACTATGAGAAGGTCAGCTTTAAACACTGCTCTGCCAACCAGGCAACCAGCACTAACCACAAATGGCCTGTAAGCTCCCCCTCCCGCCCCACTCACCAGTCCTGTGGGGCCAAGGCTTGCAGAGGAGCAGAATGGGAGCAGTAGGCAAGGCTGGGCAAGACGAGGAAGCCATGCAGATCTCCTGCTTGACACAGTGCTGATCCAGGGGAAGGACAAACAGGTAAATTGACGAGAAATTTCAAATGTGCATTTTAATACCTGAAAATAACTCTGAAAACATCAGACGGACATGAGGTCCCACTGAGGGCTGGAAAAATGAGTTGGCAGAGCAGGTTGAAATGGTAAGCTGTAAGAAAGAATAAAGTTGCCTTCTACTCACACTCTGGTCACTAATAAATGAGAATTATCTTCATTTGAAAGTCAACTGATGAATATGCTAGGAATAAGGATATTCATATGATTTCCACAAAAGTTCTGGAAAGCATCCAAAAATGCACGATCTATTGAAAATAATTTGCAAATATAGCTTATGTTTTCCATTACATTGCATATTATCAAATTCTGTCCCTTTAAGGAAATTTCTCTTTTGCTTCCAAACAATGAAAATAAATATTTTTTTTAAACTAGAGTTCACAGATTATTTACCAAACACTCCAAACCTATAGATTAGACATGATAATAAAAATTATTTTCATATCAGGTTTGAAACAGGAGTTGATACAGACTTTTGAAATGTTTTATTGAGCAGTGGACAAATTCTGAAACATATTTCCAGTTACCATGTTTTCCCCCAGGGAAGGAAACAAAATGTTCAAGACCCTGATTTCCTCATTAAAAAAATGTGGCAAAGGTGATGGGTATTAAAGAGGGCACGGATTGCATGGAGCACTGAGTGTTATACACAAACAATGAATCATGGAACACTATGTCAAAAACTAATGATGTAATGTTTGGTGACTGACATACCATAATAAAAAAAAATGTGGCAAGAACTCTGTCCATAAATCACAAAGGGAAGATTTTAAATATTTCATCTAAAGAATGAGAATTCTAGGAATTAGCCAAAATCAAAGTATTCAGAATACAATATAGTGAAATTTCAAAAGAACAACATCCCAGATATCTGCAGGCTTTTATGTACACACTAAGCTCTTATGCAGGAAACATATAGCTGTATTCACTCTCAAAGATTCCTTCTGCAAGGAGAATATAAATTGCATACCAGAAAACAGTATTTCCCCTTAAGGGGCTGAGAAACTAAATTAAATACATTTTGGTCTTCAAAGATCGCCAAGAATTATGATACAGACAAAAGCTAGATGAAGGATGAGTTGCCCACAGTGTGTGCATTTACAAAAGAAGAATATCATCACAGTGATGCAGTTCAAAGTAGTAGCTGATAAGTAGCCCCAGAAACTCAGACCCCAATGTTAGAAGCAGTAATTATGTGAGTCTGCCCCATGTACACAACCCAGTCCATAAAGTGAGAAACAAACGCTCAGCACATAGTTTCAGGCTGGGGTCTGAGGAAGCTTTGAGGGCTCTGAATGGTTGAGAGGGAAATGTTTAACATCACCTACTGGGTAAGAGGAGAGAAGCAGCCCCTGACAAGGGGGACTGTCCTGGTCATCTGGCTCAGGTCTGAGGAGGTGTCACCAGATGGCCCACACGCTTGGGGCCATCTTGGTTAAACATGGACAATTTCCCAGAACAGCAACATCAGATAAGGCCTCTCTGTGACCTGATGGACTGTGACTTCAACAAGACTATTCTGTAATCACGTCTGAGCACACACAAACAGGCACACTGTTTAAGTAGAAAGAATAGAACCTGTCAGCATGCACTCCAGAGCAAAGCCCTGCTTCCTCAAACCCTCCCCGTCACCAGGCCAGACACCGTAAGTCCTTTCTAACCACTCCCACAGTTCCCCATAGGGTGCATTCACCTTCCGTGCCAGGAGTAACAGACCCAGCTTGTTCAATTACAGGGGTGTCTGGTCTTTGGCTGGAGGGCAAATCTGGACAGAGATGTCATTTACACTCAGTAAAACACATCCACCTTAAATACACCCACTTTCGAGGAACTTGGACAAGTGTCCACATCCATGCAACCACCACCAAAATAAAGACGCAGAACATTTTCTACCACTTAGTGCCACTTCCCAGTCAAACCCCACACCAGCTTTAGGAGTGGGCAACCCAACCTGGTAACTCTGGTCTAGGGTTTGGAGTCTATATACTCATGCAGTATGTACTTTTCTCTGCCTGTCTTCTTCCTCTCAGCATATGTTATTGCTAATAAAGACATTTTATCTCTTTCCTTCCAACAGGTAAGGTTTTACCTCCATTCTTTGTCATATTGCAGGAGCTGAGATTTCTTACGTAATACCAAATATTAGTGACCAGAGTGGACATATCTGCAGTTTTTGCTGATCTCAGGCTGTCACCGTTAACTGTGATGTTAGCTGTAGATTCGCATAGACACCCATTATCGGATTGAGGGATTCTGTTCCAAATTCACTCAGAGTTTTCACTATTAACAAGTGATGAACTTTGTCAAATGCATTTTATACTTCTATTGAGATGATCGTACGGGTTGTGAAAACTTCCATTCTGTTAATATGGTGAATTACAGTCATCGATTTTTGAATGTTGAACCAACATTCAAAACAACCGATCCCAGAATAAATCCCTATTTGATATGTCATCCTATTGTTATTTTGCTGAATTTGATTTGCTAATACTTTGTTAATGATTTTTGTACTGATATTAATGAGGGACATCAATGTATAGTTTTCTTGTAAAGTCCTTGAATTTCGTATGAGAGAATGTGGATCTTTTACATAAAATGAACTGGGAAACATTCTCTACTGCTCAGTGTTTTGGTTTTGTTTCAAAGAATTTGTGTAGGATTGATATTATTTCTTTCTAAAATATTTGCTAAACTCACCAATAAAGACATCTGAATCTAGAGGTTATGTATGGGAAGATTTTAATCATGAATTCGATTTTATTTAACTGATACAGGTCAGGTTTTCTATTTCTTCTTGAGTCAGTTTTGGCAATTGTGACTTTCAAGGAATTGTCCGTTTCATTTAGCCTGTCAAATTTACTCCATAAAGTTATCCATAATATTTCCTTATTCTTTTAATATCTGTCAGATCTATAATAATATCCCCTAGTTCACTCATGATATGGGTAATTTTCTCATCTCATTTTTAAAAAGATTCATCAATTTTATTTATTTTTTTCAAAAACTAGCTTTGGCTTTATTGATTTTCCATATACTATCCTTTTCTATTTCATTGATTTCTACCCACTGGCTATTGTGAATAATGCTGTTATGAATATGGGTGTGTAATATCTGTTCTAGTTCCTGCCCTCAATTCTTTCCAATAATACCCAGAGGTGGAATTGCTGGATCTTATGGTAATTCTACTTGTTATTTTTTGAGGCACCATCATACCGTTTTCCATCACAGCTGCACCATATTACATTCCTACCAGTGGTATGCAAGGTTTCCAATTTCTTCACATTCTCACAAACACTTCTTTTCTTCTCTTCTCCTCCTCCCTTCTTCCCCCTTCCCCTCCCCTTCCCTTCCTCCTCCTCCTCCTCATCCTTCTTCTTTCTTCTTCTTTCTTTCTTTCTTCTTCTTCTTCTTCTTCCATTTTCTTCTTTCTAATAGTTATCCAAATAGAAGTAAAATGAAATCTCATTCTGGTTTTGATTTACATTTCCCTAATGACATCTTTTCATGTGCTTATTGGCCATTTGTTTATCTTCTTTGGAGAAACATCTATTCAGGTTTTTGCATCCTTTTTAAAATTGTTGTTGTTGAGTTGCAGGAGTTCTTTATATATTCTGGATATTAACCCCTTATCAGATATATGATTGCATATATTTTCTCCCATTATGTGCGTTGCTTTTTCATTCTGTTGATAGTGTCTATTATGTATTTTTATATCTTTTATTTCTAGTCTCATAATGTTCATGTTTTCCTTTAAATCACTGAGCATATTGAGCACATTTATAAAAGGTTTTAACATCCTTATCAGCTAATTCTATCATATCTGTCATTTATGGATCTGTTTCTATTGGTTATTTTTTCTCCTGGTGATGGGTTGTATTTTCCTGTTTCTTAGCATGTGTGTTAATTTTTTAAATTGGGTTCTGGACACTGTGGATTTTATATTGCTGAACTCTGAATTTTGTTGTATTTTTTTAAGAGTATTGGGCTTTGTCCTGTCAGGTCTTTATTTGCAGATCAGTTTGGTCCTTTGGAGACTTGTTTTTAAACATTTTTAGGATGGCTCTAGAAGAGCCTTTCCCTAGGGCTAGTTCAGCTTCCCTATTAAAGGATTGCCCTTCTACGATCTCTACTGAATGTCTTTGTTTTCAGTAAGATCTCTCCACTGCAGCTGGTGAGAACATAAATGATTCTCAGCCCTATTTCTCTGTGTGATCTGGGGGGGGGATACCTAGCCTTCCCAGCAGTTGCTATTTTCCTGGAAGCTGTTTTTGGTCTGGCCTTATGGACCTTTACTCTATGCATATACAAACTGATATTTAGTCAAACACTCAAGAGGAGTTTGGAGGCCACATAGAAATTAGCTTATTTTGTGTTAGGGCATAAACTTCTAACATCTGTGCATCTGTACTTGAATTTCTCCTAATTGTTATGTTACTTGGGAGGATTATGATCTCGTTCTTCGTATTTTTAAAATCAATTTTTGCATAGGGTGCCTGGGTGGCTCAGTTGTTAAGTGTCTACCTTTGGCTCAGGTCATGATCCCAGGGTCCTGGGATCAAGCCCTGCATCGGGCTCCCTGCGCAGCGGGAAGCCTGCTTCTCCCTCTCCCACTCCCCCTGCTTGTGTTCCCTCTCTCGCTGTGTCTCTCTCTGTCAAATAAATAAATAAAATCATGTTATTATTATGGCACACATGCTTTATGCTTAAATAGTTTCTTGACAAAAGTATCTACACAGCTCTTATTCTCATTAAAGTGAAAATTCAGCAGATTAATGTAAGATAATTCAAAGTATAATAACTTCAGCACTTCCTGTAAGTTTTGGAGTTTCTTTTGAGCCCATCTTTTTTATTTATCATATGAAATTGGTGTAATCATTCGATATCATTAGTAAGCCAATTTAAAGTAAAATAATTTCTATCATTCCTTTCTCAGGTTACTAAGTCAACTTAATTAAAATGCATTCTAAGGTTGCAAGGATTATTGTTTGGCAAAAAAATTCCATTTGCTGCCACTTATGTGTGAATGAGGATTTTCTCAATTTCTGTTCAACCAAAATGAACTATTGAGATAAATTGTATACTATTACTAATTTAAAATAGCAACTGTCATTGAAACTCCAATTTAAAATTTTGTTTTCTTTAAGGAGGACTTATAGTTCTCATCCATTGGTTTTATAACAAATACATGTTTTGATTTTACAACATCCAATATTTTTACTGACAAAAATTTTTTAAATCTGTATTACTAAAGTTCTAAGTAAAATTTTGCTTAATAAAAAGGTCTCACTGCTGAAACAAAAAGTTTAGAAAATATGGAACCTCAATTTGCTTTCTTTGAAAGCTTTAATTTCTGACTGTTTTTGAGGAAGATTCTAGGCACCATAACTGGGGAAAAAGAAATAGAAAAAAAAAATGCTTGCTTGTCATGATTTGAATAATCGGAAAAACAGTTGACTCTTGAGCAAGTTTGGCGTTACCCCCACATAGTCAGAAATCTGCATTTAACTTTTAACTCCCTAAAAACTTAACTACTAATAGCCTGCTGTTGACCGTATTGATACATGGTCAACTAATGCATATTTTGTAAATTGTATGTATTATATACTGTATTCTTATAATAAAGTAAGCTAGAGAAAAGGAAATATTAAGAAAATTATATAATCATTGAAAAAATAGCATTGATGGTTCAGAGTTACTGAAAGCTATTATGTTGATGTCATGTAAATGTCACATAAATGCCTTTAGACAATTAAAATAGATAAAATTCCGTAGAAATATATGGAATAAGAAAATGGAGAAGATACATTGATTACACATTAAAATCAATGTATCTTTATATGAGATCTAAGAAATATTTTATGATCCATAAATGCACTTCAGAATTTCCCCAATTATATGAAAATGTTGTATGTGTGGATACTTTCTCCGGGGAGCAGGCCCATGGGTTCCATTAGATACTCCGAGAAGTCAGTGCCCCAGAATGTTAGGTGTCTTTCACTTTTTAACATTAAAGAGTTAGCTTTCAAATCAGTGTTCAGAGTTATGAATTGTGCATACCTATGACCCAGTAATTCCCATTCAAGGCAATCATTTGATGTATGCAAAAGATGTTTAATAAGAATAATGGTTAACATTTATTGACAGATTACTCTGTGCCAGGTACTGTGCTACAAATTTGCATGCATTATCTCATTTAATCCTCTCTGAACTGTCTAAGATAGGTACTACTATTGTTACATTTTTTACAGACTAGGAAAATAAGGCTTTGGAGTTTACAAAACTCACTCAAGAGTACCCAGTTACTGTTGGTGGGAATGCAAGCTGGTGCAACCACTGAAAAACAGTATGGAGGTTCTTCAAAAAGTTGAAAGTAGGGCTACCATACGATCCAGCAATTGCATTACTGGGTATTTACTCCAAAGATACAAACGTAGGGATCCAAATGGGTGCGTGCACCCTGATGTTTATAGCAGCAATGTCCACAATAGCCAAACTGTGGAAAGAGCCAAGATTTCCATCGACAGATGAATGGATAAAGAAGAGTGGTATATATATACAATGGAATATTATGCAGCCATCAAAAGGAATGAGA
>NW_027743894.1:0-306 GCF_054177405.1 Leptonychotes weddellii | reverse complement strand
TCTTCAGAGAGTTTACCTGTAAAGAGCAAACCCTCACTGTTTACACCATTGGTGGTAGCTATCAATTCATTGCCTCTCAGCTCCAAGTCACATTTTCTGTTCAAACTGAATGGCTGCATGGTTTCAGTCTCAGATGATTCATTTAGATTTTCCATCAGATCCTTCTAGAACATAGGATCAAACCATGGGTTGCATCAACTTGCAATTCACACTGACCCTAAACACATCTAAATCGCATCCTTATTTAGATAGACAAATAATGTCATTTTTATTAAGGAAAAACCCTCATCAGGCTGTACATATTGA
>NW_027743893.1:0-306 GCF_054177405.1 Leptonychotes weddellii | reverse complement strand
TTTTTTTTTTTTAAAGATTTTATTTATTTATTTGAGAGAGAGAGAATGAGAGACAGAGAGCATGAGAGGGAGGAGGGTCAGAGGGAGAAGCAGACTCCTTGCCGAGGAGGGAGCCCGATGCGGGACTCGATCCTGGGACTCCAGGATCATGACCTGAGCTGAAGGCAGTCGCTTAACCAACTGAGCCACCCAGGCGCCCTAGATGGAGGTAATTATTTAAAAATGTTTCCCCAGGAAAGGACAATCAGTAAGAATGAAGTGCAGCGGTCAATGCAGATTTTTTTTTTTTAAACCAAAAACCAAAAT
>NW_027743892.1:0-306 GCF_054177405.1 Leptonychotes weddellii | reverse complement strand
TCAAGGGTAAATTGAGTTATAGTTGTACGCGCCTTCACGCTGACTTTAGCAACTCAGCATTCAGGACTCCTCTGTACAGTTCAGCCCCATCTGTCCTCAGGCCCCCAGGCAAGCTCATCAGTACTAAGAACCACGCTGTCTCTACTGGGCACGTTCTAGCTCTAGTTGATACAGATGCTTGTCTAGCCTGAGAGGGAAGTACTGACCAGCCAAATTACTTGAAACCTGAGTTTCAGTTTCCTCCTCCTTACTTAAAAATGACAATTATTGCCAAGTGGAGTCCTCGTGAAACTTAACCGACATAAT
>NW_027743891.1:0-306 GCF_054177405.1 Leptonychotes weddellii | reverse complement strand
ATATATTAATGCAATATATTTCTTTGAAATAATAGCAATGTGGAAAAGTCCACGGTGAACAAAATATCAAAACTTTGAATAAAGGCAGGATTGGTATGTTTTAGGCTTTTTTTTTTTTTTAAGATTTTATTTGGGGCGCCTGGGTGGCTCAGTCGGTTAAGCAGCTGCCTTCAGCTCAGGTCATGATCCTGGGGGCCTCAGATCCAGCCCCGCATCAGGCTCCCTGCTTGAAGGGCAGGTTGTTTCTCCCTCTCCACCGCTTGTGCTCTCTCACACCGTCTCTCTCAAGATTTTATTTATTTATTT
>NW_027743890.1:0-306 GCF_054177405.1 Leptonychotes weddellii | reverse complement strand
TTCCTTTTTTAAAATCTTATTTAATTTTTCATTTTTACATTCATATTCTATCTCTTCATTGTATTTAACCTTATTTTTTGTATATATATATAAGTTTTTCTTTCTTTTAAGTTTGGGATAGAGTTTCTTCTAACAGACCAAAATATACCCTAAATCTAGTGTATGACATTGTCCTAGTCTCCCCCCGATCACATTCTGTCTCTTTTTAAAATTTTTTTTCATTCTTTTTTCAGCCAACTTATCAATTCCTTTTTATAAATCCTTTTAAATTTGCATCTTTACAGTCATATTCTGTCCCTTCATCGT
>NW_027743889.1:0-306 GCF_054177405.1 Leptonychotes weddellii | reverse complement strand
CTGTTGAGTTTGTAGGTGTTCAGAATGGTTTGATCCCTATCCAGCTGAATTCCTGAGAGGAGACGAAATCCAGGTCTCCTACTCCTCCGCCATCTTGCTCCGCCCCCCTAAAACACATCACTTTTTAAAGGAAAACCTGTCTGCTCTCCAAATCAGGCTGTGGCTTTGCCAGTCATTCTCCAAGAATTCAGTCCAGCCTTCCACCTCCCAGCAGCCCAGGGCAGTGCTCTGGTTCTACTCCATAACTTGAGCAAGCCGAGGCTTTCCATTGTAGAGGTCATTAAAGTGCTTCTGAATGCCAAGAGT
>NW_027743888.1:0-306 GCF_054177405.1 Leptonychotes weddellii | reverse complement strand
TTAGACAGGGATGATGGTTCACAATTCTGTAAATTTACTAAAAATCATTTAATTGTGCCTTTAAATGAATTTTATACTATGTGAGTAATAACCCCATTAAGCGTCTTAAAAAAAAAAAAATACAGCCTCGAGGTAAGTTGTTTCTAAGGAACCAGAAAACCAAGGGCTAGTCCACACTCTGTTATTATATTCCATGCTCATGTATCCCTGTCAAGTACAGTACTCATCAGCTGAGCACTTCTTTAGCAGTGATTCTGCAATACACATTTCTCAGTTTTCTACAGACAACATCAAGAACCAACCAAT
>NW_027743887.1:0-306 GCF_054177405.1 Leptonychotes weddellii | reverse complement strand
TCTGCGTGCGCGCTCACGTGTGAGCGTGCGTGTCTCTGCGTGCGCACTCGTGAGCGTGCGTGTGTCTGTGCAAGCTTACGTGTGAGCGTGCATGTGTCTGCGTGCGCGCTCACGTGCGAGCGTGCATGTGTCTGCATGCGCGCTCACGTTTGAGCGTGTGTATGTCTGCGTGTGCACTCATGTGAGTATGCATGTGTCTGCATGTGCACTCACGTGTAAGCATGCGTCTGTGTGTGCACTCATGTGAGCATTGTGTGTCTGCATGTGCACTCACGTGTGAGCATGTGTGTCTGCGTGTGCACTCGC
>NW_027743886.1:0-306 GCF_054177405.1 Leptonychotes weddellii | reverse complement strand
GCCAGATCACATAGGGCCGTGTAGGCAGTGACAAAATATTTGGGTTTTTTGTTTTGTTTTGTTTTGTTTTCTAAAGCTTATTCTAGTCTCTATGACCCACATATACTGTACCCTTTGTGGCATTTAAGAAAGTTAACAGGATCACAGATATAATTAGAAGTTGTCTCAGCAGAGATAAATAGTAATAATGCTAATAATAACCTTTATTGAGTGCTTACAATATGTCAGGCATTGTACAGAGAGCTTTCTTATACTCACTCAGGTACCTCTTATACAACCCCTGAGAAATTATCACTAGACCCCCTT
>NW_027743885.1:0-4594 GCF_054177405.1 Leptonychotes weddellii | reverse complement strand
TTCTTATGTTAATCCCCATACATTACATCATTAGTTCTAGATGAAGTGTTCCATGATTCATTGTTTGTGCATAACACCCAGTGCTCCATGCAGAACGTGCCCTCCTCAATACCCACCACCAGGCCAACCCATCCTCCCACCCCCCTCCCCTCTAGAACCCTCAGTTTGTTTTTCAGAGTCCATCGTCTCTCATGGTTCGAAGTTCAGTCTTAATCATAAAAATTATCAAGATGCTTGGGTGGCTCAGTTGGTTAAGCGTCTGCCTTCAGCTCAGATCATGATCGCAGGGTTCTGGGATCGAGTCCTGCGTCAGGCTCCTTGCTTGGAGGGGAGCCTACTTCTCCCTCTGCCTGCCACTCCCCCTGCTTGTGCCTTTTTTCTGTCTCTGACAAATAAATAAATAAAATCTTTAAAAAAAAATTATCAAATTAAGGAACACTGGGTTAATGTTTTATTTTCTTTCTTGTTTTCTTCTTCAAATTAAAATTATATTGCTTCCCACTCTGGAGGCCTAGTTGGCCAAATTGCCCTGACGAGAGTGCCCAGTTTCGAAGTCATTAATTTTAAAGGATTGTTTGAGTCTGTGTTAGAGAGTGAGTACTCTGTCAGGGTGAATCCTCTGCTATCAAAAAGAGAATTTAAGGAATAGGAAAGATTTAAAATAAAATAGCTAGGATTTACCTAAACCTAAAAATATTAAACCCACAGATGGAAATTCTGCCTAGCTCAGAAAAGAGGGTTTCTAAGAAATAGATCTCACATATGATGTGGAATGTTTGGTATATCTGAGAATTGGAAAGCTAGAGTAGAGATAGCATTGCTGATGCAGGAAAGACATTGGATAGTAAATAAAGAGGGGGCAAAATGGGTTGTTTAAATGTACTGAAATGAAATCACCAACCTCAGTAAGTGAGTGTTACAGGTAGAATGGGGATTAGAAAGATACATGACCAGTGTTGGGGATATGAACACCAACGCATGTCGTCATCATCCTTATGTCACTGTGTGTATAGTTTAGGTATCCAATTACTGGGGAGAGATCCCTTGTCTGATTTGTGGGGTGAACCTTGAAACAGAGAATTTCTGATTCGAGAGTTGAGAAAGAATGTTTGTATTCCTGTACTCTTTGGGGTTATGCTCTAGAGAGGTAGAGCTGAGGTTAAGTCTGTTTGTCTGGAATTGAGATAGATAATATTAAATTTATTTATTTGGAAGAGTTTACTTATAGTCATATTTTTAAAGGTCAACAGAATAACTTCCATCATTTATGACATTAAAATGTTCTGAATATTTACTATTTTATTTTCTATTACTGTGTAATAGATTACTCCTAAACCTTAATGGCCTCGGATGACAAACATTTGTATCTCATAGTTTCAAGTATAGCTTAGTTAGCTGGGTAGTTTTGGTTCATGGTTTTTCAGGAATGTGTAATCAAGATGATGGCCAGTCTGTAGTCATGGCTTGACTGGTACTGGAGGGTTTGCTTTTAGATAACATACTCAGATGACTGTTGGCTTTCGGCGGGAAGCTTTAGTTCCTTGACGGGTGCACCTCCCCCTAAGGTTGTTTGATAGATTTATGTCAGCTTGCTTCCCCCTGAGCCAGTCATCCAAGAGAGACAGAAAGGAGGAATCTGCAATGACTGTTATGATTCAGTCTTAGAAGTTACAAACCATCACATCCTGTTCATTAGAAGTGAGTTACTAAGTATATGCCACACTTAAGGGGAAAGAAATTAAGCTCCATCATTTCAAGTAAGGAATATCAAAATTTATGGACGTATTTTATTTTTTAAAGATTTTATTTATTTATTTGACAGAGAGAGGGAATACAAGCAGGGGGAGTGGGAGAGGGAGAAGCAGGCTTCCCGTGGAGCAGGGAGCCCAATGTGGGGCTCGATCCCAGGACCCTGGGATCATGACCTGAGCCGAAGGCAGACGCTTAACAACTGAGCCACCCAGGCACCCCAAAATTTATTTTAAAACCACCAGAATTATATGCCTCCTTTTATCTTCTCATTTTGAGTTTTTTAAAATTATTTTTATCTTAATAATACAGTGTTTTCCAGGTAATTGAACATAAATTTTTGAAATAAGCAGAATTGCAATTTTACTATTACTAGTTTCTTCATACAATTTATATTTTAATTAACATAAGGGCTCTTCTTAGACTGGATCTTTGGTAGCTCTTGTCATTGTTACATTGGTATGTGATTCATCAATCAAAAATATTTCAAAATTTACCATGTGAGAGAGAAAGTGTAAAGGCTATTTAAGTTCTTCCTCTCCCCCCCCATGCTTATTCTCCCTCTTTCTCCCCTGCTTTTTCTCTGTAGTACTTTCCAACTACTTTTCCCTACGCACACTCTATTCCAGCCACACTAACTCCTTACTATTCCTCAGAATTTAGCTGACCTTCTTTTGCCTTAGGGCATTTGCTTTTGCCGTATCTTCTGCCTGGAATGTTCTTCCAGATTTTTATATGGTTGACCCCCCCCCTTTCTCTTTGCTCCAGGTCTCCTTTCAATGAGGACTTATTTGATAACCCTATTTAAAATTCCAACCTATTCCTTCATAAACATTCCCTTAACTCTGCTCTTTTTTTCCCCTAATGACTATATAATTTATTTGTTAGGTTTATTTTTTTATTGTCTGCCCAGCTGGAATGTAAGGTCTCTAGAGGTAGGGATCTTTGTTTATTTTTCACTTTTTTATCTCAATTGCCTAGAACAGATGCAAATGAATGCTCATTATGTATTTTTTGAATAAGACAGTAACTCTCTGATATATATTTTATCTCTTATCTTTTGTTTTTCTCTTTTCAACTAGAATATAAGTTCCATGAGGGCAGAGGTTTTCTTTTTTTTAATTTAAATTCAATTAATTAACATATAGTGTATTGTTAGTTTCAGAGGTAGAGTTCAGTGATACATCAGTTTTATATAACACCCAGTGCTCATTACATCATGTGCCCTCCTTAATGCCCATCATCCTGTTACCCCATCCCCCCAACCCCCCTCCCCTCCAGCAACCCTCAGTTTGTTTCCTATGGTTAAGAGTCTCTTATGGTTTTTCTCCCTCTCTGATCACATCTTGTTTTATTTTTCCCTCCCTTCCTCTATGCTCCTCTGTTTTGTTTCTTAAATTCCACACATGAGTGAAATCAAAGGACAGTTGTCTTTCTCTGATTGACTTATTTCACTTAGCATAATACCCTCTAGTTCCATCCATGTTGTTGCAAATGGCAAGATTTCAATTTTTGGATGGCTGAGTAATAGTCCATTGTGATTATATATACCACTCCATTCATCTGTTGTTGGACATCTGGGCTCTTTCCATAATTTGGCTATTGTGGACATTGCTGCTATAAACATTGGGGTGCAAGTGGAAAGCAGAGATTTTTGTCTATTTTATTCCCTGCTATCCCCAGCATATAACACAATGTCAGGTGCATAGTAGGTCCTCATTAATTGTTTGTCAGATAAATGAAAACACTGGGTTAGCATCTTTTCATTTGGGCTAGTTATAATTTTGTTTTTCAGAGTGGAATCAGCATTATGTTTTTTATGTCTGTAAAAGTAATACATGTTTATCATAAAAATTTCAGTTCATATAGAAGAGTATAATGAAGAAAATCACACCTTGCTGTAATTAGACATAGTCTTATCTTCCTCAGTTTACATATTACTGGTTATGTTCCATCTGTATCTAGAATATGTGTGTATAAATTTCCTTTTTACAACAATGTGTCAGATAAAATTTTTGGCAGTGTGTTTTTATACCTAATTTAATGTGGGCACCTTTATACATAATTTAATACAGCTCCATTTCTTTTTGGTGTCTACATAATAGTATAAATTAAAGCATTGGAAATTGTCCAAAACTGTATAAGCTTATCCAGACTATACGTAAGTTTTGTTTCATACCATTGCCCCTTAATATTTCATAGACTACAAAAAAATATGACTGCCAGAGAAATCTTAGAAAGAATTTGGGTCTAAAGAACAAATGAGGAGCAATAATTCCAGAAAAGTCAAATTTAAAATATAGCAAGAAACAGGGCGCCTGGGTGGCTCAGTTGGTTAAGCGACTGCCTTTGGCTCAGGTTGTGATCCTGGAGTCCCGGGATCGAGTCCCGCATCGGGCTCCCTGCTCGGCAGGGAGTCTGCTTCTCCCTCTGACCCTCCCCCTTCTCATGCTCTATCTCATTCTCTCTCAAAGAAAGAAAGAAAGAAAGAAAGAAAATATAGCAAGAAACAGTTTAGAATAATGAGGGAAAGGTTTATGAATTGAGAAATAAATTTATTAAACTAATATGCCAATTTATAGCATAGATTATATCAAATAGATCTTTGCATGAAAACATAGTCACTGTCCTCTAGAAACATACAGGCTAGTCATATACTAACTATATGACTACAGGTAGTTATACTATAAGGCTGGGTATGTTCAACATCCTAAAACTGATACAAAAAGTATTTTATGGGTTTGACTGAACTAAACTATTTAAAAGAGTTCAGAGAAGAAAGCAATCACTCTGACTTTGGTGATTTGAGAAGACTTTTATCCTACTCATTCTTTTTTTTTTTTTT
>NW_027743884.1:0-306 GCF_054177405.1 Leptonychotes weddellii | reverse complement strand
TATCACTTTCTGTTGCCGAGAAGTTTTGAATCTGTCTGTATTCTCATTCTTTGAGTCCTATTTCTGTTGGCTCCGAAAAATTTTCTCGAAATGGCCCTGTTGAAAGGGGCCAAACTCCTGAACTCTTACAATTCTTTTTTTTTTTTTTTTAAGATTTATTTATTTTTATTTGAGAGAGAGAAACAACACATGCATGCGCGCGAGGAAGGAGGTGCAGAGGGAGAGAGAGTTCCAAGCGGACTTCATGCTGAGCGTGGAGCCCGACTCGGGGCTCAATTTCAGTACCCTGAGATCACAACCTGAGCT
>NW_027743883.1:0-306 GCF_054177405.1 Leptonychotes weddellii | reverse complement strand
TCACGAGCAAGTCTCCACTCTCAGGTTCCCATGTCCCCTGCGCTGTTGTTCAAGTTGGCTACAAAGTTGGGGGTACCCTGGACGTTCAGTCATTTGCTAGCATGACTCCTAGATCTCAGGAGAATTCCATGCTTACCGTTACGCCTTATTATAAGAATCCACACGAGCAGCCGGATGAAGAGGCGCAGGAGTGTGGGAGCGTGCAGGTCCCCGTGCAGGAGCCTCTGTCACTGTGGACTTGGAATGTGCCACCCTCAGAGCACGTGGACGTGTTCGCCATTTCAGAAGCTCCGTGAACCCCATTGT
>NW_027743882.1:0-306 GCF_054177405.1 Leptonychotes weddellii | reverse complement strand
GCGCCTGGGTGGCTCAGTTGGTTAAGCGACTGCCTTCGGCTCAGGTCATGATCCTGGAGTCCCGGGATCGAGTCCCGCATCGGGCTCCCTGCACAGCGGGGAGTCTGCTTCTCCCTCTGCCCCTCCCCCCTCTCATGTACTCGCTCTCTCTCATTCTCTCTCTCTCAAATAAATAAATAAAAAATCTTTAAAAAAAAAATAAGAAAGCATATACAAACATGATCCTGAAATCACAAAGGTAAATCTCACCTGAACATCAAAAACCCATCTTCCAAAGGGATTTGTCCCAGTTATTACAGAAGTAAG
>NW_027743881.1:0-306 GCF_054177405.1 Leptonychotes weddellii | reverse complement strand
TCCTAAACTATTCATGGTATCTCTCTTTTCCTCAATTTTCTCATTTGTGAAATGAAGAGAAACTTTAATAATTTAGTGTAAGGGTCATTTTAACTAGGGTTTTCAGTGTCTGCAAAATTAAAATTGCAATTAGAAGGTTTCTAAACAGTAATTAGTAATAGTAAAGCATAAAATCACACATTAGACACTGAACACAAGGCAGCTATAAGTAAATTTAAATGTACCAAAGAAATGTTTAAAATTCTGAATATAGTGGATTAATGGTATACGTAAATTTAGTGTTTTCTGGAACCTTGGGAGTGTGCC
>NW_027743880.1:0-306 GCF_054177405.1 Leptonychotes weddellii | reverse complement strand
GCTCTATTACAAAGCTGTCATCATCAAGACAGTATGGTATTGGCATAAAAACAGACACAGAGATCAATGGAACAGAATAGAGAGCCCAGAAATGGACCCTCGACTCTATGGTCAACTAATCTTCGACAAAGCAGGAAAGAATGTCCAGTGGAAAAAAAGTCTATTAGCTACTGGACCCTTGGGGACACTGCTCTGGGAGCATCACTAGACAAAGTCTCTGTCACTCCTCCACCCAAGCCACCTGCGCTTGAATGAACCAAGCCTTCCCTCCTCCCAGATCAGGAAAGACCAATCAGCCACCCAGCG
>NW_027743879.1:0-306 GCF_054177405.1 Leptonychotes weddellii | reverse complement strand
TTTATAGTTAAACGGAGTGAACAAAAGACTCCTTGTAAGGATGTTGGCTGTGAGGTTGTGTTTTGAGTGTGTGGAATAAATAACACCCATACCCCAAACAGAAAAGATGAACTTGGAAAATCTCTTTGATGACAGAAAAGAGGAAGCTGTGAAATTTGCTGTAGTGAGGGTACTTTGCAGTGGAAGAGTGATTGAATCCTGAGAGCCTCTGCTTTGGGGCATCTACAAGGACCTCATAAATATCAAATTCATTTGCCTGTAGGCATTGCCATAAAAAACAAAAAACAAAAAACTGATTTCACAGTT
>NW_027743878.1:0-306 GCF_054177405.1 Leptonychotes weddellii | reverse complement strand
ATCGGAGACCTACCTGCTGGCCGCTGCCCGAGGTTGACCCGCCGCCTACCAACTGGAGGCGCCACCCTCGACTTGTGTGTCTCCCTGCCCTCCGCGAAAGGGGAGGGTTTCAGAGTGCCCCTGGGAGGCTCCCGAGGGGCTTGCAAAACCACAGGCACCCCACTCCTCAGGTCTTGCAAACACGGGGGACGCCGCAGGAAGAGGGGGTGAGCGCCCCGTCAGGAAGCGCCATGGCAGCTCTGTGTGCTGGAATGACTGGGGAAGGTCCGCGGGATCCTGGAAGGAACCAAGGCCTGCGAGTGCATT
>NW_027743877.1:0-306 GCF_054177405.1 Leptonychotes weddellii | reverse complement strand
GCATCTGAACCTCTTGAGAAGAAATTTAGATAATTGGCAGAGTTTTGAGGTTGAATAAATGATAAATAGAAAACTGAGCAAATAGACCAAAAAAAGACCATCTTTAACTCCAAAAGAAAAATAAAATATTGGAGCTCAGGGAAGCCTGCCCTAATGTGGCATATTGATTATTTTGAATTAAAGTTACTATTTTTTTAAAACCAGAGCAAGAAGAACCTCTGACCCATCATTGTCTCCAGATAGCAGGAAATATATCCCCCATGTGAAAAGTACCTTCCCTGTACCAAGAGGTAGGCAGACATCCTT
>NW_027743876.1:0-306 GCF_054177405.1 Leptonychotes weddellii | reverse complement strand
GTGTGGCTCCCATCGCGTTCCTACTGGGCGGCGCTCTAGACCCTCTTTAGGTTGTCTTTTTCCCTTCTACCAGCGGACTGTAAGCCCCGCGTGGACTCCTGCGGCTGGGTTCAAGGATGCGCCTCCAACGTCGGCGCCTAGTAGGTGCGCGGTCAGGAACTGGCCCGCGAACGGGGGGTCGGTGCGTGAACGAACCTACTCTGCGTGGAGACGGGTCAGCAGGTTGGGACGTGCTGATCCCGGGGGCATCTCCCACCGGGAACCCCGATGCTGCCGCTTGTGCAGCTGGGGCTCCGAGGACGCACC
>NW_027743875.1:0-306 GCF_054177405.1 Leptonychotes weddellii | reverse complement strand
TCTGCCCTTGACTTTGGGCTTGACCATGTGACATGCTCTAAACCAAGAGAATATGAGAAGATTTGACATTTGCCACAAATGAGCAGAAGCTTACAATTCCAAGTTTCCTCTGTCTCAATCCTATATTGTCATATCCCAGAAAGGAGATTCTCCTTGAGCCTGGGTCCCACAATGAGAAGACTCATACAACACAACCCCAGTCTAGCTGTGTAGTTCAAGCAAAGCTAAGCCTGTCACATGGTAAATACTTGGTATATGAACTAAAATCTTAATGTATATTTTTATGTGCATAGAAGAAAAAGTCTC
>NW_027743874.1:0-4594 GCF_054177405.1 Leptonychotes weddellii | reverse complement strand
AACAGAGGGAGACTAACTTGCCGAGGGGTGTGTCTCCCTACAGAACAATTTTTGCTCCCAGAGGGAGTTTGTTTCTTTAATTTTTTTTGACCTGCTCTGATCTCATTTATCTCCACTCCCTGCGTCCCCCCACCCCCCAGGCTCTTCCTTCCTGTTTGGCACTTTTAAAATGGTATTACTTCTCTTCCACAATAGTGACCTGCTGCGAGCAATAGCAGAGACATTTCCTCTCCTGTGGCTCTAGTTGTCTTTTTAATAACAATCGGCATCCCACCCTCTTCCCCTCTGCTGCTCTTCATAAACATTTTCCTAAGGCTGGGTGGAAAAGCTTCAGGTGTGCCCATTATTTCTTGGAAAGGTTAGCTGTATTTGAGGCTTGAGCTACCCGCCCCCTTCCCCGGGGCAGCAGCATCCAGATTTCTGCAGGGTGACCTCCTTTTTGGAACCGTGAACTGTAACCTTGGGTTTGGATAGTACATGCCCAGAAGTTTGGCTCTTAGGTTTGAGGGTAACAGTGATTCTATGAACTCATTCTCATGGGAGTTGCTCTAGGGATTCTAGACCCTTCCAGCCCTGTGGAGTTGAATTAAATGTTTCAAGCAGCAGTGGGGGTGCTTGCCTGTTGAGCCTTGCCTGAGGCCACACAAGATCATCTTTGGAGGCCCGGGCAGCTCCATGGTCCTCTCCAAGGACTGTCTCTGAAGAAGGCAAAGTTCATGTTTGCACAAACCACCAGAACAGATGAACTGGTTAGAGTTTTCCCTATGTCCCTTCTTCCAAAAACACGGATTCCTAATTCTGAATTTTTGTCTTAAATTGTTCTACCAAAATTCCACCATTTTAGTGGATGTATCTCTCCCAGAGTTGAAAAGCCTAAGGTGGCAATTCCTCCCTTCCTTTGGCCCTTCCTTCCTTTGGTTAATTAGTTTATTCTCTCATTCATCCACTTGTTTCTTTATTTAATAAGTATTTCTTGAACACTTCATTGCCCAGTGCTGGGTGAACAAAACAGAACAGTTCCTGCCTTCAGGACGCTTATGGTGCCGTCAGGGAGATGGACAGTCAAGATGTGGAAAGCAACCGTGTGCCCGACCACTGAGAATCCTAACGTGGATTGAATGGTGGGGTTGCTGGGATGGAGAAGCCAAGGGAGCCCTGGAGAGGGTTGCCAGGCCAGGCCCACCAGAGATGGTGAAGAGCGAGCCCAGGTGGGAAGGGTAAGGAGCAGCTGAGTGGAGAGGCGGAAATGTCTGTAGAACATTGTCAGCAGAGGAGTCAGTATGTGTGGGGGTTCCTTGGCAGAAATGAGCTTGGCACTTTCCAGAAACTGAGAGGAAGCCAGAGTGGAGTAGAGAGGGAGGTGGAGAAATGAGCTTGGAGAGGTAAGTAAGGTTCCAGTGTTGAAGTCTTGTATTTTCAGAAAAGCATACAAAATGTACACCTCCATACTTTTTCTGTAAAGTGTAAAGTATGCAACTCCATACTCTTTCTATAAAGTGATTTTAAGCACATACCCAGAAGCCTGGGATATAGTAAATACTCAATAAACGTTAGCTATTTAAAAGAAGTTTTAGTGATATTAAATTGATTGTGCAAGGGCGCCTGGGGTGGCTCAGTTGGTTAACGACTGCCTTCGGCTCAGGTCATGATCCTGGAGTCCTGGGATTGAGTCCCATATCGGGCTCCCTGCTCGGCAGGGTTTCTGCTTCTCCCTCTGACCCTCCCCCCTCTCATATGCTCTCTCTCATTCTCTCTCTCTCAAATAAATAAATAAAATCTTTAAAAAAAAAATTTTGATTGTGCAAATCGCATTTTGAGAGGGATAGTCCCGAGACTGGAGTGGCTGGGGCTGCTGACCAGGCTTGGGACAGTTTCAGGACTAACACTGGTTCTGTCCTCAGGTCATGCTTGGGTGTCGTCCTGGTGCTCTGAGCATCTAGGCCCAGGGAACCCCAGGGCCAAGTGTGGGCTCCAACAACCTGGAAACTTTTTCTTTCCACAGATGGAGTGGGCTCTCAGTTGAATGGCCCACTGCAGTTCTGTTTGGGGGTTTTGAAGTTCATTTTCATTCAGCACATATTTATTGGTCATCTAGAGTTCAGGCACTGTGCTAGGTGTGAGGGAGCTCTACAGGATCAGCCCCCTCATTCCCCCCGGGAAGGAACCATCTAGTTGGGGAGTCAGGCTCAGGTACACACAAATCCACTTTAAAAGAGTTAAACTGGTGGGCGCCTGGGAGGCTCAGTCGGTTAAGCGACTGCCTTCGGCTCAGATCATGATCCTGGAGTCGCAGGATCGAGTCCCGCATCGGGCTCCCTGCTCGGCGGGGAGCCTGCTTCTCCCTCTGACCCTCCCCCCTCTCATGTGCTCTCTCTCTCTCTCATTCTGTCTCAAATAAATAAATAAAATCTTTTAAAAAATAAAATAAAATAAAATAAAAGAGTTAAACTGGAGACTGTGGGACCAGAGGAAGGGTCCTTAGCCCAAACTGGGCCTTCAGCGAGAACATCCTAGAGGCAGTGATGCCTGACTGACTCATGAAGATAATAAGAATTAACCAAGGATGGGAAGGGCTTTCCAGGAAGTCGGAAGACTTAGTAAAGGCCTGGAGTGGGGGAACCAGTGTGGAGCGAGAAGGGGGACCACAAGCAGTTTGATCAGACAAGGGAGGAGTGTACTGTGTGGGGGCTGAAGCTGCAGAATGAGACAGGGCTGGTTTGCCTTCCTGGAGAGTGTGGGCTGGAGCCTCTGGGTCACGGGGTCACTGAGGGATCTCAGGAAGGGAGTTCGGTGGTCTGATTTGGGGTGGGTGGGTTAGTGGCATGCCACAGAGAGGAAGACTGTCAGGAGGAGGCTGTTGCTTCCATCTAGGTGAGAGATAATGAGGGCAAACAGTAGGGTTGTAGTGGTTGGTGTGGAGAGGAGGGGGTGGGTGAGAGAAGGCTCCATGGGGGACAGATCCCATGGGAGGTGGGCTTTCAGGGATGGTGGGACACTGGGGACAAAGGTACTATTCAATAACCTTGGCATTGACTCTACCCCCCTCCCCCATGTGTCCTGAGTTCTGAGTTTGGTTCAGGGACCAGGAGATCCCCACGTGAGCAAACATTTCCTTAAACAGAAACATATGGATTTGGGGGCTAGATTCTGGGTTGCTAATGTGTGCTTGTGTGTATGTTTATAAAACGACAGTGATGTACAGAAATTCAGTCTTTTCAACTCTGGTGGGAACTGTTGGGGGAAGAGCGTCACCTTGTCAGCTGCTGGGCTTGTGAAAACCTGGGGCCCAGGAGGGAAGAGGGGGATGAGGAAAAGATACCAGCATCTGCCCTTACTCTGTGTACGATGACCAGTAGGGGACAGTTTCTGTTTGGAGTCCTTGTGTGAAGGGATAGGCAAGTGAAAAACTACTCCTCAGTCAAATCCATGAAATCCAAATAATTTGCATCCTGCAAATCTTCTGCCCCCACCTCTGCCCATGAAGCCTTCTGTTGGTCCCACCCTGGTGAGACTCCAAATATGACCCGTGAGCTGAAATGACTGGATAGAGTGAGTGGTGTGTATTGTGTCGTTATTATTTAATAAAGCGTGTGTTGTTCCCTACTTGGCAATGTGGCCAAGTTGCTGTTCTAGCAGGTGGTGGGTAACTGGACCCAAGCCCCCTGATCTTCACTCAGGAACTCCCTGGCCCAGCCTTTGATATCAGAACAAGAGGAGAAAACAGTGACACAGAACACTTCCTGTCCCAAAGGGGATGTACGATACAGGACACCTGAAACAACAGGCAAAAGGAGAACTTTACTAGAGCTATTCTGGGAGAGCCGGCCTCAGCCTGCCCTCCATAAGTCATCTAAGATCTGGTCAATGGTGGGATTGGACCAGCTGTTGTAGTAAAGTTCAGCTCAGTGGATTCTCGTGTGTTCTGTATGGGCTGGGCACAGGCTCGGCACTGACATCCCAACTCCTGCCCTTGTGAAGGATATGATCCAGTGATGAAATAGGATAAGCAAGCAGGCAATAAAAATTAGTGTGATGAGTTTTAATTTTTTCCTAGAGAATGGAGAGGGGTTGTGGGAGCCTAGGTGAAATGCTCTTAAACTGTCCTGGAAAAGTCAGGGAAGGCTTCCTGGAGGAAGAGGCATCTAGGCTGGGACTTGAAGGATGAATAAGAGTTGGACCACGCACAGGCTCCAAATGCCTAGGTTAAAAAAAAAACATGGAATTTAAGCTTAAGAATTTTAATAAAAATAGAAAATTAAAACTTTAGTGCTAGACTCCCTTCTCCCTCCCCCCAATTCTCTAGGTCACTATTTTTTTTTTCTTTTTTTCTTTTTTAAGTTTTATTTTATTATGTAAATCACCATATATTACATCATTAGTTTTTGATGTAGTGTTCCATGAGTCATTGTTTCTGTATAACACACCGTGCTCCATTCAATACATGCCCTCTTTAATACCCATCACCAGGCTAACCCATCCCCCCACTCCCCTTCCCTCTAGAAGCCTCAGTTTCTTTCTCAGAGTCCATAGTCTCTCATGGTTCGTCTCCCCCTCCAATTCCCCCCCTTCATTTTTCCCTTCCTACTGTCTTTCT
>NW_027743873.1:0-306 GCF_054177405.1 Leptonychotes weddellii | reverse complement strand
TCACAGACAGCGAGCTACGAACGTGAGTGGTAGGAGGCTGGGGGGGGGGGGAGCCAGGAGAGGCAGCCCCCAGACCCTAATGATTCCCGCCTCGCAGGCCTGGACGCCTTCTCGCGGCCTGCTTCGCCAGGCCTGCAGCTGTTACCCTGGAGAGAGAGCAGCCTGGACGGGCTGGGGGCCACCAGCAAGGTGAGGGGTGGCTGGGGAGGAGGCTGGTGGGCAGGGGCCGGGAGTGCGGTCAGGACCACCTCCCATTCCTGGCTGCACCCCCAGTCTCCGTGCCCTCCACCCCAGGCTCTTCCTTTT
>NW_027743872.1:0-306 GCF_054177405.1 Leptonychotes weddellii | reverse complement strand
ATGCTCAACATCACTAATCATCAGGGAAATACAAATCAAAACTACTATAAAATATTACCTCACACCTTTGGGAATAACTATTATCAAAAAGACAAGAAATAACAAGCGTTGATGAAGATGTGAAGAAATGAGAACCCTCATGTCTTGTTGGTGAGAATGTAAATTGGTGCCACTACTATAGAAAACACTATGGAGGGGTGCTGGGGAGGCTCAGTCGTTAAGCATCTGCCTTCTGCACAGGTCATGATCTCAGGGTCCTGGGATCAAGCCCCGCATCGGGCACCCTGCTCAGCAAAGAGCCTGTTT
>NW_027743871.1:0-306 GCF_054177405.1 Leptonychotes weddellii | reverse complement strand
TTATTTGCATGCAATGCATTTTGAGGCTAAGCATGCTATTTGTCTTAAGTTAGAGACATGTATTTTTTCTAGAACCCATCACATGCCCAATTTTCTCAGAGAGGTGATTGTAAAAGGGTGAGCATCATCTGGGTCTAAAAGGAATTAAGCAATATCTATATCCATCTATCCTTCCTTTCTTTTTTACCCTTCCTTCCTTTCTTTTTTACCCTTCCTTCCTTTTTTACCCTTCCTTCCTTACCCTTCTTTCCTTTCTTTTTTACCCTTCCTTCCTTTCTTTTTTACCCTTCCTTCCTTCCTTTTTTA
>NW_027743870.1:0-306 GCF_054177405.1 Leptonychotes weddellii | reverse complement strand
GGGGTAATCACCACGGTGGGGGTGAATGGAGAACTTGGACCAGTTCCTCTGGCAAGAATCAGGTGACAGCCTATATGCTGGGCATGCCATATATATATATATATGTCTTGAGAACTGACAAGGAAACCAGAGAGGAGGAAAATTGCCATTTTGCAGTCAGTTCTCGTTATTCACGGTAGTACTGGTCTATAAAGTCACCTTGAATGCTGATTAGTGAATACTGAGCCGTTGCTCCTAGGAGAAATACAAGGTTAGGATCCTGTGGGTCTGTGGTCATGATGTTTTTATCAAGCAATCAATACATGG
>NW_027743869.1:0-306 GCF_054177405.1 Leptonychotes weddellii | reverse complement strand
CCTTCCTTCCTCCCTTTTTTACCCTTCCTTCCTCCCTTTCTTTTTTTACCCTTCCTTCCACCCTTTCTTTTTCACCCTTCCTTCCACCCTTTCTTTTTCACCCTTCTTTCCACCCTTTCTTTTTCACCCTTCCTTCCACCCTTTCTTTTTCACCTTTCCTTCCACCCTTTCTTTTTTATCCTTCCTTCCACCCTTCCTTCCTTCCCATCAAACATAATTTTGGCTCTGATGCAAAACTTGAAAAACAGCTCTTGGGCTTATTCTCATTTGATACCACACTGCACACAGAGAAACAGGCATGTTTGT
>NW_027743868.1:0-306 GCF_054177405.1 Leptonychotes weddellii | reverse complement strand
TGATCCAAAGTCCAGGAAAGTAGGACAGGAGTATCGGCAGATGCCCAGAGAGGCTGGGGCATGTTGCAGAAGTGGTCTGATAAGTCTGTGGCTGTTAGGTACCACCACTAACACTGAGCTCCAAACTGTCTCCTGGTCCTTGCTTTGCTTGCTCAAACATTGTAAGTTTTCTTGTAGAAACTTCTGTTTGGCCAAGCCTCGGACACCTGTGTGTGCTCCATCTGCCAAGGGTGAGGGGAGGGAGTATGTGGCCTCCTCCCTTGGCTTTTGCAGTAAGAAGTAGGACTTGGCTTCCCATCAAAACCC
>NW_027743867.1:0-306 GCF_054177405.1 Leptonychotes weddellii | reverse complement strand
TTGGAACCAAACAGAAGCTTCTGATGTTCTGATTTGTATATAAACAGTTCTTGTGGTTGGCAAATCAGAATATCTTGCATCTAGAAAAAGAATTAGTGAGAATAGGCCTTAACTTTATTTTATTTATTTATTTATTTATTTTTAAAGTTTTATTTATTTATTTGACGGAGAGAGAGACAGCGAGAGAGGGAACACAAGCGGGGGAGTGGGAGAGGGAGAAGCAGGCTTTCTGCCGAGCAGGGAGCCTGATGCGGGGCTCGATCCCAGTACCCTGGGATCATGACCTGAGCTGAAGGCAGATGCTTA
>NW_027743866.1:0-306 GCF_054177405.1 Leptonychotes weddellii | reverse complement strand
TTTTTTTTTTTTAAAGATTTTATTTATTTATTTGAGAGAGAGAGAATGAGAGACAGAGAGCATGAGAGGGAGGAGGGTCAGAGGGAGAAGCAGACTCCTTGCCGAGCAGGGAGCCCGATGCGGGACTCGATCCTGGGACTCCAGGATCATGACCTGAGCTGAAGGCAGTCGCTTAACCAACTGAGCCACCCAGGCGCCCGAGATGGAGGTAATTATTTAAAAATGTTTCCCCAGGAAAGGACAATCAGTAAGAATGAAGTGCAGCGGTCAATGCAGATTTTTTTTTTTTAAACCAAAAACCAAAAT
>NW_027743865.1:0-306 GCF_054177405.1 Leptonychotes weddellii | reverse complement strand
TGCATTCTTATCTTTAACCCTTTGATTCATAACAGTGTTCTGTCAGTACCAAATTATTAACAATTGATTGCCTTATTTTACTCTCCGAGAGATGGTTTAAAACCACGGACTTTAGTCAAGATTTTCTATGAACAGAGATAAAGTTGCAAATAAGAACTGATAACTAATAGGCCTGTTTTTTTTGTTTGTTTGTTTGTTTGTTTTTCAGGAGTGTGTCAAAATTTTTATTTATTTATTTTATTTATTTATTTATTTTTGTTCTTATGTTAATCCCCATACATTACATCATTAGTTTTAGATGAAGTG